>NW_024747556.1:0-18756 GCF_018991925.1 Homarus americanus | reverse complement strand
TCTAATCCTTCTCTTCCGTGCCGTGAAAGGACCTATTCCCCTGTCAGCTGACGTACAGGGGAGTATTCGTCTGGAAACGCCCTCTGTCCCCACACCTCGCTAGTGCGTGTTTGTGTGAAGGGTGGAGGGACAGCACAGCCTGCCGATTCGCCTGGGGACCCCTGTGATAGTGCAGGGCCTCCCCTACGTGAGGGGCGCAGGAAATTAGGGACTGTTAGGGGAGATCTCCATAAATCTCCAAATCAAACAGGTAACATGCCTTCAATTAAAATCAAAGTGGACCGTACCATCCAACCGTGCACCGACCTCGCCTCACTTATTTTCCAGCTGACATGTATATTTCAGATCCGTTCCTTCACCAATGACGACATTGTCAAAATATTTGTACAAACTGATGAAGATGCCGACCTATTCCACTCCCCAGCAGTGAACAATAGACTGAGGGACAATGGCCTAACGGTCCTCAGTTCACCCGAATACCGCGCAAAATGCACCCTCATATGTAGGAAAGTCATTCCTCAGATCCTTGACAACCCTAACCTATTGACAGACCTCAACTCACAAAACACCCCCCAAATGACATATGCAGCCCGGATGGGAACTCTCCCCATGTTAAAAATCACTACGGCTACTCAAACTGACGCCATCAAATTAAAATCATACGGAATTAAAATCGGCAGCAATATCATCCCCTCAAGAGACATTGAATTTCAACATTACATACAGGTACACCAATGTTTTAATTGCTATCAATTCGGGCACAACACCAACCGTTGCAGTAATACAATAACCTGCTCAAAGTGTGCCAATCAAGGCCACTCATACCGAAACTGCACTGCCACGGTAACAAAATGCTGCAACTGCAAAGGCCCTCACGCTGCCATCAGCAACAAGTGCAAAATTAGACTCGACAATAGCACAACACCACTCCCTCCCCGCCGATCACCTCCTACAGCACCCCCTCCACCTCCCCACCACTCACTCCCTACTGCCTCGGCCCTCCCCACCCGCACTTGCTGGACCAACAACGTGACCGCCCCCCCACCCTCCTCCGACATGGACGCAAAAATCACCACCATCATACTTCTGGCACATACCCTAAGCAACGGAAACAGGTCTCTTTTTCTGAAACTGGCAATTGATGGTTTGAGGGAGAACGGCCTCCCTACCATACACATTCCTGATTCCTTCAGAACCGGTCCCGACCTCATCTTCCCCACTGCCCCCATCCCCGACCGGACCAGCATGCCACCCCCTCCCCCCAGAGAAGCCACTGCAATCTCCCTCCGCCCCTCCACTTCTGCCATGCCCACACCTGACTTATCTCACCAACCTACTATTACCTCACCCCCAGGAGTAATCAGTCGAAAACCTCCCGACCCCTCCACCTTGACCTTGCCTACACCTGACTTTTCCCACACGACTACGATGAACTCCCGAACCTCCAAAATCCGAACCAAACCCAATCTTCCCCTAACACCTCAGACTCCCAAGAATAAAATGGCTGCCCATCCCCCCACTGAAATGGTGGTCAAGACCACTAGGCCTAAGAGGAAAAACACCTCCCCCCTTTCTTCCTACACACCTGACTGCAAAAGAATTATAAAATACACACATCCAACTAAATCTATAATTAAAGTAAATCTATTCGGCACTACCCCAAAGAAAACAGGAAACAACCCCGACACGAACCTAGCACACTCCACTCCTCTTCCCGACTCCCCGACACACACAGTCACGTAACCGCCCATCCCTCACCTACATACACCTCCCTCAGACCTCGCTCACAGTCACTCGACAAGTTAGACCTCATCTCTGCACCCCAGAATTTCAATCTCATATAAGTAACAAATTATACAACATGATCACCATTATGCAATACAACTGTAGAGCATATCACTCAAACAGACATGCCATCTCTCTCCTCATACAAGAACACAACCCAGACATCCTCCTCCTCAACTCAATATGCACAGACACCAAAATCAAGCACTTCGGCTACACAAGCAGACAATCACCCCACGAACTATTCGAGGGCGTTGCAATCCTCATCAGATCCCCCATGAAACACGAATTCATCACCAACTTTGCCTTCAAACACTTCATGGCCGCCAAGATCTACACTCAACACGGACAGATTATCATCTGCACAACATACTCAAGACCTAACTCGCGTATCCCATTCACAGACCTAAACTCCATCTTTAACAACTCACACCTACCTGTAATACTAATGGCCGACCTCAATGCACACCACACCGCATTCCAACACAACCGCATCGACCCCCATGGCCACCAACTACACGCTTTGGTCACTCACAAAAACCTTCACCACATTGGCCCTTTCTTCCCCACATTCTACGCTGCTCACGGCAAAGGCACTCCAGACATCGTCATCACCAACACCCCTGCCCTCCAATTCCAACACTACATCACTCCCGGCCCCCTATCAGGCTCAGACCACATTCCCATCACTCTTCACCTCTCCAACAATCCCATCCTCCTCCCAGCAACCTCACCTCAATACCAGTATCAACACGCAGATTGGGATGCCTTCCAGAAAACACTCTCTGAACAACAATACACTCTCAACCTCGAACACCAACCCACTAGGATGATTGAGGAAACCTGGACACACCTTTTCAACACTATCACCGCCATAGCAGATACCCACATTCCTAAACACCGGTTCAAGAAAAAATACTCCTTCACACCCTCCATAAGAACTCAACGCCTACTTCACTGCTACAGGACACGATTCGAACCAAACAAACTTAACCTAGCACCAGTTTCCACAGACATCTCCACACTAAGAACACACATCATCCATAGCCTCCGTCAAGATCATGAGGTTCACTGGGCAAAACTCGTAGAGGCTGCCCAAGAACACAGAACACATAACCCCCGAGAATTTTGGCAAAGGATCGCCAGGCTGAAAGGAACTGCGAAACTCCCCTTTGATCACCTGCTAGTAAATGGTAGGAAAATCAATGAGCCAGCCGAGGTAGCACAAACACTAAAACAACACTGGGAACACATTTTCCAGCCACACCCCCCCACACAACAAAGGTACATCTTAAACCACATAAACAACATCACCACACACATGCAAACACTTCACGACAGAACAACTCCTGACAACACTATAGATACCTCCACTCTCACACAGGACCACACCCTCACTGCTCCTTTCACCCCAACAGAAGTCGTCGCACAAGCACTGGACAAAACCAAAAAGAAAACTCCAGGTGACAGCAATATTGGTCAAGCAATCCTGAAGCACCTGCCCCGAGAAACAATCACAGCCATTACATACCTCTACAACACCCAACTGGCTACAGGATACTTCCCAAAGCTCTTTAAGACAACCACAGCCGTCATGATACCTAAACCAAACAAAAACCCAACAGATCCTCAAAACTACAGACCGATCAGCATACTAGAAGTCTTAGGCAAAACTTTTGAAAGACTATACAACACCCGCCTCAGATACCACCTTGAAGATGAACAACTACTGTCCTACAAGCAGTTCGGCTTCAGAGCACACCACTCAACTCAAGACGCACTCAATATAATCACAAACTACCTCCACATGAACAAAGATGCATACAAGATAGCACTCATTACAAAAGACGTACAAAAAGCCTTCGACACAGTTTGGCACGATGGATTAAAGTACAGATATGCACCAATTTTAACCTCCCTCAAAAATCACAACAATTACTATGTAACTTCCTAACAGACAGAAAAATGAGGATAAAAGTCACACCTGCCTACTCTGACCACTTCACACTGCATGCAGGAGTCCCACAAGGATCAGTCCTGTCCCCAACACTATACATTCTTTACACAAACGACTTACCCGACCCCTTACACATCGACTCTCTGTCAATACAGTACGCCGACGATGTAACCCAACTAGTCAGACACAGAACTCTTGATCACCTAACAAACAAAGCTAACAGGGAACTCGAACAAGTTACACAATGGGAACTCCGATGGCGAATACAAACCAACCCGAACAAAGCACAAATCACCTACTTCGGCACCAAAAGACGACAACCACGTCACATTTACCTAAACCCCTACATCGCCTACCCTTAACCTATAACTATCAAACGAACAAACACAATCCTAGGAGTCACATTCAACAACACCCTCACCATGACACTACACACCAATATGAAGGCTTTGATCGCAAAGAAAACACTCGGGAATATATACAGATTCAGAACCGCATCAATCAAAACCAAAACACACCTATTCAAAGCCCTCATACGCCCACTATTGACTTATGCACCTAACACACTCCAGCTAGCACCACCATCAAGCGCCAAGAAACTTCAAGTCATTCAAAACAAAGCACTAAGATTCATCCATAACACACACTGGTCATCCTTCACCCGAAATAGTCATCTACATGAACTCAGCTCCCTCTCCCCACTTAACATCTACTGGAGACAACTAGGTGACAAACAAATAGAATCACTCCTCACTACTTACCCTCAATGGCAAGATTATTTCGACAACATCATACTCCCACGCAGATTCAGAGACAGAAATCCCTCCATACTAAACAGACCAAACACTCCCCTCCCACCTCCCTTATATTAATAACTTCCCTATAACCACACCCAACAATTTCCCCCCAAATTAAACCTAACCTCTCCTTAACCCACACCCAACGATTCCTCCCCCCCCCCTCACTCCAAACCCCACGCCCCCAACTCAAACTCAAGACCACTCCGACAAAAAAAAAAAATCTAACCCACTCAACCTGCACTAACTCTTCCCCCCCTAAAAAAGAAAGAAAAGACCCTAACAATCCCCCCAAAAATAAAAACCTAACATACCCAGCCGTTACTAGCAATCCCACACAAAATAAGAAATAACCATTCTACCATTAACTAACCACACCCTATCACTCCTCCCAAAACAAATACCTAACTTTTAATGGTTACTAACAGTCACGAATAAAAATAGCAAATTCTACCATTAACTAACCACACCCTATCACTCCTCCCAAAACAAATACCTAACTTACCCATCCCATACTAACTCAGATGACGTGTACGTCTCCCTTAGCCAATAAGGTCGGGGAGAGGTGCACAGTACCTGCACGCAAGCCCTTTCCCTCAAGAATGTTACCCTAATAAAAAACGGTACCAAATTGCGAGCGACATTGAACGCTATCCTTTGTATGGGTCGGGGAGGGGGGCAATGTACCTGTACACAAACCCTCTCCCTCAAGAATGGGACCAGGAACTCACAATACCTGCAAGAGCCTACCACGCAATTGCAGAAGTCCTTTACTAGCCAAAGGAAAGAAAGAAAGCAATAATTAACCCAACTCTGCCAACCACTAACAAAACCTACAATCCTCCCAAAAGAAAAACTTAACCCACCCAATCTTACTCACAATCCCTCTTAAAAAAAAAAAAAAAAAAAAAAAATGCTAACTCTCCATCAACCACTAACAAAACCTACAATCCTCCCAAAAGAAAAACTTAACCCACCCAATCTTACTCACAATCCCTCCCCAAAAAAAAAAGCAAACTCACTATCCAATCACTAATCAACACCTTCAATCCTCCCAAAAGAAAAACTTAATATACCCGACCTTTCTAACAAGCCCCTTCGACCCTCCTAAAAAAAAAATAAATAAAAAAAAACAAATAAATAAATATAAAAAAAAACTTATGACTCAATACAACTATTCATTAGCAACACAAATCATATCACACCTAAGGAATCCTTCCATACTATAAATTAACCCAACAACCTCCAAAGCCCCCCTCTCCTCTCCTCGCCTCCCCTCTCCTCTCCTCTCCTCCCCCCTCCTCCCGACAACCGAACCATACCTGACCTTATATCAATTATCCTAACCCTCCCCCTCTCCCCTTACTACATTTCCACGCAAACGCATACACACTCACACAACAACCCCCCCGAAGCAAAAAAGTAATTCACCTCAACTCAACATACAACCTCCACCCCCGCCAATCCCCAAACACAAACTCCCCCACCCCCGCCAGACAAAGCCTCTCATAACACCACAACTCTCCAAAACCAAATCAAACATACCCAACCTCTATACCAGCCACTGTCAACATTATCGACCTAACTCAAGACTGAAACCAAACAACCTATATCTCACTCTCATCTCCGTTCACTATTTGACAAAGCTCAAATCTGTCCCCTGCTATTACTAAATAACTCTCCTACGATACACTCATCCTTCCTTACTACGAATACTTTGACATTTCAAGCTCAAAGATTCAAAACTCTTCCTCCAACTCTCTCCATTTCTCTCTGACATAGCTGAAAGACCCACAACTCTCAGAAACAAATTAAAACATACCCAACGTCTGTGACATCCAATTCTCAATAAAATCGACCTAACTCAAGACTGAAACCATTCAGCCTATATCTCATTCTCGTCTCCGTTCATAATTTGACAAAAAAGCTCAAATCTGTCTGCTGCTATTACTAAAAACTCTCCTACGATACGCTCATCCTTCCTTACTATGAATACTTTGACATTTCAAGCTCAAAGATTCAAAAACCCTTCCTCCAACTCGCTCCGTTCCTCTTTGGCATAGCTCAAAGACTTTACCTTCATCTTTATCCAAACAACCCTACGACTAGCAAAATTTCTATATTTTCACCTTCTCTGTTTGCTTTGATCGTGTGTGCCTGTGCGTCCGTCCACTTGCGTTTCTCGGCTTGCGCCGCCGCCGTGGCGGGGCGGTTCTTCCTACGCTCTGCCAACACTGCCCGAGCTCAGACGACAATCAGAACACCCGCGTTGGCCCTTTGCTTGCTCGGACCTGCTCCCGCCCTCCCTCTGCCTCGTCCTGATTGTTGTTGTTGTTGCACCCTCAGGGCATTTTGCCTACCCCCTCACGCAAGCGGTGTTTAGCCACTGCACCTGTTTTCTCCTTCTAAAATTCACTTCCATCCTCCCTTTATTCTTCCTCTGAACCTCCTTCCCCCCTGTCACTAGCATTTTTCTTTCTTCTTTCTACGTCAACACACTCAACGAACACTCGCCAGCCAGCCTTCGCCGTGAACGGACCTCTTTCTAGAACCTTCTCTGCTAAAGCCTGCCAGCCTGTTTTTCAACCGTTGACGACCTGACCGAATCGACCACCTCACCACCATCATTACACACAACCGGTAAGCTCGTTGCAGACAACGCCCTTTCTGTGCTTCCCTACTGATCAGGGGTGACTCCTGATCAGAGGCGGCCCTGATCGGGTGATCTGTAACGGCTTTCTGTAGCGGATTTGGGCCGCGATCCCATTGGTGTTACTTGCACCTCTGGCTGTTTTACCTTGTTCTTCCTTCTTTTTTCGCTCTGGCCTGGGGACCTGCACCCTAGAGGTGTATTCGTCCTTGGGTCCCCCCTGTAACTGTTCACCTCCACTGTAGGGGTTTGTGAACACGAAAGGGGGTAGGAGCAGAACCCACCTCTCCGCCGAGCCTTCCTGGGAAACCGTGATCGTGCGTGTTCCACCTAGGAAGGGGGTCGCAAATCCTAAATCCTCCACCCCTCCCCCGAATAGGTACACATCAAGTTCACGCCTATAAGTGAACATTCAGTAACACTAGGGAAATAGGATCCCCTGACGGGGCTTTCGGGACAGTGTTGCGGGAACCACTCTACGACCACTCGACCAACAAGTGGCGGTGGGGAGTGTTGTAATTCTTGTAACAAACTCTGTCCTGGAATAGGTAGGTCTCAAGTTTGAAATCACGCAAGGGTGGCATGTCCACCACACACCCTCTAGTATGAGAGCACACCGGATACGGATACGCTCCCATGAAGGGGGCGTGACTGACGGAAGAAAAAATGAATGAGCAAGACTCCTTACTACAACACTACTAATCAAAATTTCCAACCTTATCACGACCAAGGACTCCTTCATCGCCTTGTGCCTGACTGAGAATGATGTTGACCAACTCCTATCGAACGACAGCACAAAGAAACTGAAGTCCGCGAAATTCGAAGTTGCAATCCCTCCTCAACTCCGAGCGAGGAAGTCAATCGTGATCAAAAGATTAGATAAAGCAATCACTGAAGAATCTAGCGAACAGGAATTGGCATCTGATATAGAAGACAAAAATGAATGGGCCAAGGTGGAGGAAGTTGTCAAGCTGCCCAGACTGCCATCCATGCTGAAAATACGGTTCACTGAAATAGCCATGGCCCAAAAAGCAATCCAGGAGGGACTGTGTCTCTCCTACTACCACGTTAGCAGCAGCCAGGTGGAGCAGGAGGAATTCTTCCCCATAACTCCATGCTGGAATTGCTACCAATATTCACAAATGGCAACAGACTGCCCTAACAAGGACATCAAGCACTGCTCAGAATGCGGGAATAAGGGGCACACCTTCAGAGAGTGCAAAAATAAAGACAACCCCAAATGCCTAAACTGCGAAGGGGACCACAGAACACTGGCCACTCGCTGCCCCATACGAAAAGCGATAGTCAATCAAAAGGAGAGGGAGAAGACACAGGAACAGCAAAACAAGACATACTCAGCTGTAACCAAACTAACCAGAGAAACGACAAAGATCCTCGAAAAAGTCGCCACACCACCCCCCGCAAACCAACCTATTGTGCTTCAGCTTGGAAATAATCTTTCTGTAAAAATAATGACATCCATAATCCACGCCCACATAATGAATATAGCCAGACCTGGAACTTTCGCCAAGGCAGCAAGAGACATGTTCGCCGCCAACAACCTGCCAGATATGGAATTCCCAAATGATGTGCCTTCCTCTGAAATCTTCAACTTCATTTACAAATCAGAGAGCACTGAAATCCAAATACCAACAACTCACGAACCTTCAACTAATGAACCATCAACACAAGAACAGACTACCTCAGACATACAACCCGAGCCAGCAAGCGATGAAGAATCAATGGAAGACTCAAGCGAAGATGAAACCACCACAATAATAGAACAAGCCGCCAGAGTCAAAACCCCAAAAAAGAAACAAACAGGAACTAAGGTACCACCTGCTACGGAGAACAAAGATCTAGGGCATGAAATTGGTGTCCGATTCTACTCCACTACAGCTCCTCCCATAGTCTCAAAAGAAAGATTAATGGCAGAAATAAGGCAAGGCAAGATCAAATACACATACTCAGACAAAAACCTAGATGACTCACATATTGAAACACTAATGAAGAAGGGAAGAATCCTCACAAAACACAACAGAATAGAAAGAGTTGATCAGTCAACATTTAAAAAGATCCGCTTGGGCCTGGACAGGAGGCTGTCAGGGGAGCACCGGTCAGCAAAAATGGCGCAAACCAGCTCTAGACACCAGCCTTCATAATAAATAAGCTAAAAATAATCCAACACAATGTCTTAGCATGGATCCCACAAAGAGCAAGCGAATTATACAACACATACCGTAACATAGACCCAGATATTATTCTCATCAATTCGCATGGAAAGAAAAACTCAGAAAAAATAAAACTATTTAACTACACAGTATACCAAAAAAACAATCAAGACACACCTCATGATGGAATAGCCATAGCCATCAAACGAAACATACAACACAAGATACACGACTCATTTCAGGAAAACTTTCTGGCGATCGAAATTAACTGCCCAACAGAACCTATTATAATCGGCACCTGTTACCTCCCTCCAAGAAGACCCATATTCCCATTAGCAGACATGCTCAAACTCCTGAGAAGAAACATACCAGGATATTTCTTGGGTGATTTAAATGCTCGACATCGCGTCTTGGGACACCAGGACAACAACGCCGTGGGCAAGATCTTAAACACATTACTGAGTCACGGCAACGCAATTCACCTCGGCCCGGAATTCCCCACATACATCAGTGCAGGTAAAATCGGACATCCAGACATAGTATTAACAAACCAGCATCACCATCTTAACTTGCAAATGGAACCCGGCCCAATAACCACCAGTGACCATCTCCCTATCGTAGCCACACTCTCCACGTCGCCAATTCAGATCCCTGCCAGGACGAGATACAGCTACAGCCGATCCAACTGGGAGGAATTCCAAAATGAGTTAAGCAACCACCAAATAACCAGGCTAAACAACAAACACACCTCCCAAATAGACAGCACACTGGAGACATGGTACGGAAACGTGATCCAAGCAATGGAACACCACATACCCACGACCACTCACCGCACATTACCACACCCCCAATACACACATCAATCAAGAATTTTACAGACACAGTTTAGTAACTTATTCAAATTAATCCTAGAACATGGATGGACGCCAGAATACAGAATACAATATTACACCATACACGATCAACTAAGAGACATGTCCAAAGAAGCATACGTGAAGAACTGGGAGAAATTAATAACAGACACAGAAGCAACTTACCACGACCCGAAAAAATTCTGGCGAAAAATTAAAAACCTAATGGGAATCTCAAGCAACGAGACAAACTACATTTTAAATAGCAACCAAATCAAATTAACTGAACCTGAATTCAGAAAATACTGGAGCAAAATTTTTCAAATAAGCCAAGAAGACAACCGGAACTTCTGTATGAATACCGAGCAACAAGTAACCAATCACATGACACACACAACCCACATCTGGCACCCAAGTCCCAGCATTGACACACACGCTTTGGACGATCTTTCCACACTGATTCAACCAATCACCGCAGAGGATATTCAGAAAACAATAATCAGTTTCAAAAATAAGGCCCCGGGCATCAGTAAAATTAACAAACCCATACTCCAGCATTTACCAATCAACATGATACACCAACTCAGTCACATTTTTAATGCAGCACTTGCCTCTGGCTACTTCCCAAGAAAATTTAAAACAGCAATCATCAGACTTATATCAAAACCAGGCAAATCCCCAACCCAAGTAGCAAACTACAGACCAATCTCTCCTAGAAATACCGGGAAAAATCCTAGAAAAAATAATTAACCGCCGACTGAGAACACACCTCGAATTTGAGGAGAAATACAACCCCAGACAGCATGGATTTAGAAAACATAGAGGAACCCATACAGCCTTAGCCCTAATTTACGAAAACATAGCAAACGCGATGCACAACAACGAACAATGTAACGTAGTACTAAGAGACGTAGCTAAAGCATTCGACAAGGTCTGGCACCTAGGACTCAAATACAAAATTACCACCCAAGAACTTCCCAACAACTTTACTTCCATTCTCTGCAACTTCCTTGATAATAGAGAGGCCAAAATTATCATAGGTAACCACACAGGCCCAAGCTTCAAATTATATAGCGGAGTACCACAGGGAAGCAACCTCTCGCCAACACTCTACACAATATATACGGCGGACATGCCACCTCCTGTACACGGGGAATACGTAGCTTATGCTGATGACGTCACACAAATCATCCGATATCCAGGCAAGGGCAAACAAATGATGGCAAGGATAACAACCCACGCCATCGAGCAAATCAACGAATATGAAAAAAAATGGAAAATTAAAACCAATACACAGAAACTAATGATAATACATATTGCCAGAAAAAACCCTACACCAATCACAGTCAACAACGTACCTATACAATACTCCAACCAAGGTAAAATTCTGGGACTCACAATAACAAGAACAGGCATAGCAAAACACGTAAAACAACGCAAACAGACTGCCCAATCACAACTCACGAAACTGAGACGATTCAGCAAAATGGACACCAAAATTCAACTACACCTATACAAAGCACTTATCCGCCCACACCTAGAATATCCACCAATACCACTCAACACGATCAGCAAATCCAGTCAACTTAAACTTCAAGCAGTACAAAACAAAGCTATCCGTAGAGCATCAAAGCAACTTCCGCCATACACCACCAAAATACAAGAACTTCACGAATTATTCGATATCGAACCACTGAATATACGTACACACAGCCAAGCACAGAGAGTATGGACCAAACTTGAAGAGATGGAGGATCCATTATTCTCCAAGTTAAAAGAAGAAGGAACAACTAAAATACACAGCTGGTGGCCTAAGAGCTTCCATGCTGACATTACAGAACAAGAACCACTCTACACAAAGAGATAAACAAATAACACTACCACCGGACAAATAAAAATTAACACTCACTCCAATAATGAATATCTAGCTAGCTTAACTCCTCCCCCCTCCCTCCTCAACCTCCTTCCCTGAGCGGACGGGCCTGTGCTGCACGCTGCCGCCACCCAATCATTTCAACTCGTCTCCGCTAGGTGGACAGCCCACCTGCTATCTACCCCTCCCACTCTTCTTCCCGTTTCTACGCTTTACTTCTTTCTCTCTCTCCTCTCCTTTCCCAGTGCAAAGTCATTTGCCACTTTACTTCATTATCATCATCATCATCGTCAACACACTTATCACATCGCTCCTGAACCAAGAAGACCTCTCAACAAGACCTCCTGCTGGACCCGGAACTTTGAAGACCGCTCTCTCCCTCGTGCCATTGTTGGCCATCTTCCCGGACCGGACCACCCACGACTGTCATCGCCCACAACAACTCACGAGCGTTCTTGGTTTATCGAGCATTAGCTTGCCCTCCCCACTGGTGGTGTGAGTGACCCACACTCCAGCTGGAGAGCAGTTATAGCGCGATATTCCCGGCGTGGTTTGAGCCCTTTTCCTTCTACTACTATTTTTCCTTTTTCGCTCTGGCCTAGGGACCTGCACCCTCAAAAAGTGTATTCGTCCTGCGGTCCCCCCTGTAACTGTTCACCTCCCTCCCAGGAGATTGTGAACACGAAAGGGGGTCGGAGCAAAACCCTCCCCAGCCGAGTCTTTCCAGGAAAACCGTGATCGTGCGGGTCCACCTGGAAAGAGGGTAGCAATCCTTATCCTTCCCAAATAGGCACACTTAGCTCACGTCTATAAGTGAGCAGTCACATACACTAGGAAGTAGGCTTCCCCAATCGGGGCTCCGGGAGAGAAGCTCAGGAACCACTCTACGACCACCAGCTAGTGGGGAGTGCTGTAATTCCTCTGCTATTTACTCAACCGGAATAGGTAGGATCTAAAAAAAAAAAAAATAAATAAACCCGGTTATGGAGCGCGTACGCCCTCCTAACCGCGATCCCCGCCTGAACCGCCAACCTGACGACCCGAACCACGACAGGCTTCGCACAGAGAAAGCAGACCAGTTACGCGCCTTCAATGAAGCCCTGAAGACTAGGAACACTGCCAACAACTCCACCACCACCTCCACCACCACCACTGCTACCGCTACTGAGGACAACTGGACGAAGGTAGAAAACAAGAAACGCCGACGTGCTTTTTCGGGAAACGAATGCCGTCAAGCAGCCCCAAAGGCACCCATCACCACCACCAGCTCACCTCCAACGACACTGCCAAAATTCCGGATCACGAAAACGGACGCAAAAACAACATATGCCGCCGTCACAGAGATGGAAAAGCTAAATCCTCTGGCCAAGTTCTCAGTGCGGCCCAACCTAAAGGGGGAGATGATCGTTCACCCCAAAGACAAGAACTCCGCCACCACCCTCGACACTTACCTACAAAGCACCACCACCATTACTTCAACCAAGCTAGACCCCGCCCAGAAACTGATGAAGTCGGTAGTCCTCCGGTACCCAAAGGAACTACCTCTCGAACCCCTGGAGAACCACCCGAAGATCTTAAAAGCCGAGAGATGCTCTCCCCTGTCCGACAAGACGGCCACCACAAAACAAGTGCTCATAACGCACTACGGCTCACCCCCCAGCACCATAGACCTCAAAACCTGGGGGATCTACGAAGTGAGGCCCTTCGTCCCAGAGCCCCTGCAGTGCTTCAGATGCCAGAAATACGGGCACCATCAGACAAGGTGCACGTACAAGGAAATCTGCGCAGTCTGCGCACAGAAGCACGGCACACACTCCTGCCTCACCAAGCTGAAAAATGGGGAAAAAATTGCCCCCAAGTGTGCCAACTGCGGGGGCAAACACCACGCCTGGAATCCTGGATGCTCCGAGAGAACAAAGAGGGTCCAGGCAAACCGACCAGCAGCAAGACCGGCCCCCACCGCCTACACACCAGCCCCACCAAGTACCTTCGTGTGGGGAACCCAAAGGCCCAAACAACAAAGACAACCTCCTCAGCCAGTCAACACCCAAAGTGCAGCCCAGTTTCCTGGCCTCACTACAGCCACACCTCAGCCACCCAAGCAGCAGAGAACGACAACCACGAGAAAGACAAAAGAAGCACACACCAAGGCACCAGAAGGAATGATACACATATCAGACCTAGCCAAGGTACTGACAACCTTCGCGGAGGGCCTAGCCGGACTACTGGGCCACAAGATCCAACCCACACAGCTCCAAATACTCATGGGGAGCGTCCTCGGGCAAGTCGCCACAGCTCCAGCCACCTCAGTGGAGGAAGCCACGCCGGTCCGCACACGAGTAACAGCCGAGGTACACTCTACACCGAAGAAGGCCACCAGAGAACCCAAGACACCGACAGCTCCCAAGATACCGACAGCTCCCAGAAAGAAACTGGACGTTTCAACTCCCCTGCACCGAACCACGGCCCAGAAGGCAAAAACCACAGAACACGAAGACATGGACCTGATTCAGTTGGAATCGAACTTGGACATCTCCATCGAGGACCACCAGAAGTCCCCGATGAAACAGTGGTGGAAAACGTCAGCACCCTGAACATCCTAACATGGAATGCTCAGGGCATCAAAAACAAGAAACACCTCCTACAAGAAGCAGCAGCCAAGGACAAGCTTGACGTCATACTGCTACAAGAAACACTTCTACAAGAACACCACTGTTTCAAATTCAGCGGTTACAAGACATACAGGAAACATTTCACGCAGGCGTCAACAAGAGGATGTATGATCTTGGTCAAGTCAAGCATACCCTCCGCCGATGTCACGCAGCAATTTCCATGTGGGGAAAACATCGAGACACAGGCCGTCAAAGTAACCCTCCAAGAACGGGAATTAACTGTTCACAACATCTACAAGAACCCAAGGGGCTCACTGGAGGTTACTCAATTATTTGCTTCGGCCGCCGACCACGCCACACTCATAGGAGGGGATTTCAACGCACATCATCCCTTCCTAAGCTCGGCAAGCCCCACAAATGAAGACGGCCTACACCTATACACCACCTTTCAAGATACACCCGAGATCTGCCTCCTGAACACCGGAGAGCCCACCCACACTAGGGGAGGAAGGCTAGATCTGACCTTCGTCTCCAGTGCACTACAGCCTTCGGCCTCCTGGCAGATACACCCCACGCTGACCAGTGACCACTTCGCCACCCTAACAACGCTCAAGGTGAACAAACTCCCCACTCCACCCCCCCCCGAGATGGAGATACAACACTCAAAAGGCAGACTGGGGACTCTTCAAGAAACACCTGGCTAAGTGGCGCGAAAAATCACAGCCGGCCGGCGCAGCACCCGCGGATGAGACAACCCTCCACCACCAATTGGTCGAGGCGTTTCACCTAGCGACAGAAGAGGCTATCCCAAAAACAAAACCCACATCAAGACAGTACAATGATTACTGGTACTACTGTCCCAGGGTGAAAGAACTCAACCACAGAGTGAACATGGCCTGAAGAAACTACAGGAGACATCCCACGGCAACAAACAGACACCTCCTGCAAGTCATAGTTAAGGATACCAGGGAAGAGAAGGAAGAAATTAAAAACGTAAGCTGGCTCAAGTGGTGCTCCGAACTGAACGAGCACACCTCCCTTGGCAAGATGTGGGCCCAGATCCGAAGGGCATCTGGGAAGGCAACACCGCCACCACCAACTCATCCCAACCCAGAAGAGGAAGCCGAGAGACTTGCAAAGCTGTTCTCTGACCGAGCAGCAACGAAGAACCTCCCGAGACAGGCGGAGGAGACACAACGGCGTCTGCGACAGGTCAGACTCCAGATGATCCAAGAGGCCTGCAACAGTGAAGATGACACTGACAGACCATTCAACCAGCAAGAACTCCAGAAGTCGCTAAAACGAAGCAAGGATACAGCTCCAGGGGCCGACAGGATAACCTACTCCATGCATTCTCATGCCGGTACAGCCGGACACGAGGCTCTGCTGCAAGCCATCAATGCTTCGTGGACAGCACAAAGACTCCCACCGGAATGGAAGAAGGCAGATATACAGCCCATTCCAAAGCCCAGAGAACCAGACAAACCGAGGCCCATCTCCCTTCTCAGCTGCATAGCAAAGACCGGAGAAAGAATGGCTCTCAACCGACTCAAGTGGAAAGTAGGCAGCCCACACCCTCACATCTTTGCTTACACCGAGAACACCGGCACAGGCAACAACATCGCCGAGATACTCAGCACAGTGGACAACAAACCAGCTCTGGTGGTCTTCCTCGACCTGGAGAAAGCCTTCGAACTAGCAAATCCTTTGGCCATTACAACTACGCTCGCTAAAAAAGGCGTCAAAGGAAGGTTGCTGGGGTGGATCCAGAACTACCTCACACAGAGAAGCACGAGTACGCTTTCAGGGAGCAACCTCAAGCTATAGGGTCCACGAAAACGGAACCCCACAAGGAGGCATCCTCAGTCCAATGCTGTTCAATGTCCTGATGGAAAATCTAGTCAAACTTCCCTTCAGACAAACAGCCAAGCTCCTATGCTATGCAGACGACTTACAGCTTATAGTAAGAGGATCGAACAGACTAGCCAACACGCAACACGCACTCCAACTTATAGAAGAGGAGTGCAACAGACTTGTACTCAAGATAAATCCAGCCAAGTCGAAAGCGATGGCCATCTGCACAAACACACCAGACAAGTTGCTCTCCATACAAAACACGCCGGTAGTCTGGACCAACGCCCACCAGTGTCTTGGAATCTGGTTTGACCAGAAACTCACCTTCAAGCCGCAACTCCAGTATCTCAGGCACAGGACGAAGAGCAGACACAATATAATGAGGTCGCTCACCAGCAAATCCGCAGGAGCAAACCTTCATGTGCTCAAAGCCTACTACACAGCCGCCATCAGATCGCTGGTAGATTACAGTGCTCCAGCACTCATTGGACTGAGAGAAGACCAAATAGCTAAGCTAGAAGTCATTCAAAACAATGCTCTCAGGACCATGCTCGGAGCACCCATGTGGACCAGAATTTGCAATCTGCAAATGGAAACCGAGCTACCACCCCTGGCAGTACGGGTCAAGCAGGTGACAGCCGGTCTCCTCGCCAAAATCTGCAGAGCAGACAAGCCCACAGTTGCCAAGATTCGAATCAGTGCCTCCCTCCACCTCGACCACAGAGTGCGAGGGGCCACCTGGTCGCACGAGGCAAGCGAGGTCATCCGACACCTGCAAGCAGAAACACTCGTCAAGAACAACCAAGACACACGAGACAATAGTTACACTGTTCCTCCACCATGGAGCCCTCCACCAGCCACACTCAAATTCACCGACCTCGGCGATAGTAAAGCCAACCTCCAGAAGGAGGACCTCCAAAAAATATATCTCCAAGCCATAGCCACCGAGACACCGGCTGATGCAGCATCATACTTCACAGACGGCTCGGTGGACCCAAAACATCACAGATCCGGAGCGGCCTTCTACACCCAAGGTCAGACCCTCAAATGGAGACTTTCCAACGACTGCTCCACCCTACAAACAGAACTGGTAGCAATCTCAAAGGCCCTACAACACGCTGCAACACAACAAGTCCGTCATAATTCACACGGACTCGAAATCGGCCATGCAGGCGCTGCAACACAGTCAACCAAGAGACAACGTCCACATCATCACCTCGATCCTCGCACAGCTACAGGAATTCCAAAGCCAACACCGACCAGTCGTCTTACACTGGATTCCCAGTCATGTAGGGATCGGAGGAAATGACGTGGCAGACGAAACAGCCAAGGCAGCTACACGTTCTAGTAGCGTACACATCCAAGTTCCAGCAAGTGTGCAACAGATCAAGAATCACCTCAGAAAGACTACCAAGCTCCACATCAAAAAGAGCTTCCTTCACGCACTCAACGCTGGTTCCCAATCAGCCAAATGGTACCTGGCGGCCACAAAAGGGGAACCACCTTTCGCAGACAAGAAAACTCCAAGACAAACCCAAGTCAGCCTTCACCGACTACGACTAGGGTACAAGTGCACCTGGCAGATGATCGGAAACGACGTCATGGAATGCACCTACTGTCAGGAGCCAGCAGCCAACCCACTTGAACACTATCTCCTCGATTGCGAGGTCACACAAAGCCTCCGAGACAGAACTCAAATCTCCCAAGAAACACACACAACACCAGCGGCCACTCTAACCCGAAAGGCCCACACAGACCACATTCGCCACCTACTCCGGGTCATCACACGATACCCACCACCCAGATAGCTTAGAAAGCATCCTCTCCCAGCAAGTGCGGACCCCAGTTCGGGGGCGCGCCACTCCGAGGCTGACCACGTCCAAGAGTGGGGGCCGGTGGTAAGCGTCCACTGATCGGGGGTCCGCTCACACTTGCAACCTGCAGTATCCCTCCAATCTGCAGGTGGGACCACCTCCAATCCCAATCCGGTCTGGCTGCTCCTGGAGCTCCAGCCGGAACCACCAAACGGGCCGCCTATAGGCAAAGGCCCGTGTCGGACTACGGTCCGACAATCTATACAACAACAACGACGTCAACACAGAACACTGGCACGCGACGACGCTACAACATCTTCTGTACTGTAAGTGTATCTTCAAATATTTAGATTGTAAATTATTTGTTGGCGATTGGGAAGCTATTGTTTAAA
>NW_024747555.1:0-30787 GCF_018991925.1 Homarus americanus | reverse complement strand
ATTAGTAAATGCGGTAGATATATCAGGAATGACGTTAAAAAGGAGGATAGATTGTGCTGCGCCCGTATCACGTAGTATACGAATAGGGAAAGAACGAGACCCCTCTATGATTGAAATTTTTCCCTTATAGGTGAATGAAGAGAAGAGATCCTGATGGGGCCTTTCCACATTGGTGGTTGCTATTGGTTTGAATTTGGGATCCAGGGAACTACTTTTAGAAGTTCGACACTTTCGGTGTTTACAAGACTAGATCGTATGGCCTGGTTTTTTACAGTAAGAACAATAAAACTTGGTTGCATCGGGGGGGGGGGTAGGTGTGGGACCTTTCGACCTACCACTCACGTCCCCAAGGTTATCATCAGAGGAGGACCTAACATGCCTGAAAGTACCACGTTCCCTACTGCCCAGTGACTCCACCAGCAAGGCGTATGCATCAGCCAGCTCAGCCGCACGTCCTAAATTAACCTCTCCACGCTCCTCCACATGCTTCAAGATGTGAAATGGTATCTTGCTCTTCCACTCCTCCAGGACTACCAAATTTAACAAATCCTGAAATGTGGAGGTCTCTGTAGCCTCTAACCACTTCTTAAAAACCTAAGCTTTTCTTGAGCAAACTCAACAAAGGTGTGTGAAAATGGTTTGGTTAGTTTACGAAACTTCTGCCGGTATCCATCTGGCGTGATAGCATAAGAGGTGAGGATATTCTTTTTTACGTTATCATAGTCATCAGTCTGGTCTAAACAGTTATAAACTCTACGAGCCTTACCATATAATTTAGGAACTAACACTGACACCCACTGGTCCTTTGGCCACTCATTCTTCCCGGCTATTTTCTCAAAAGTCCTAAATGACCTGTCCATATCGGATTCATCAAACCCGGGAACAAGGGAAGAAGCAGTAGCAGGGTTAAAAGCAGCTAGTTTCTCTCTTAATGCCACTTCCTTTGATCTAAACTCCGATGTTAAGGTGACTTCTATCTCTCTTACCTGTAGTTCTTTCAGTCTAACCTCCTGCTCCAACTTGGCCCGTTCCATCATTTCCTCATGCTCCAACTTGGCCTGTTCCGACCTTCCCTCATGCTCCAACTTGTGCTCCAACTTGGCCTGTTCCAACTTTTCTTCATGCTGCATCTTGGCCTGTTCCGACTCCTGCTCCAACTCGAGTTCTTTCATTTTGATTTGGAACTCGAACCTAGCTCGTTCCAGTTCTAAGGCGTCTATTCGTTGTGTTTCTTGTTGAGGGCTAGCCAGACCTGAAGCAACTTCTGAGTGAGGAGGGGTGGTGGATAGTGGTTGAAGTTTCTTGGACATGGGCGTTAATCTGTCAACAGCGGATTCTTTTAAAACTTCATGTTGAACCAGCACTTCAATCACATGATTTTTAACATTTCCTTAGTCAGTTGCTGTGAAAATGGGATATTATAATAGTTGGCTATTTCTTTCCATTCTTTCTTCAGGATATTAACACGTAATTTAGCTACGGAAGGATTTTCAATAAAATCCTGGAGATCAAAACCTGAGGTGGCCATTGTTAAGAAAAAATAGGATAAATTAACTAATGGTCAAAAGATAAGATAAGTGGATAACCCTAGAAAATATCACGGCAGTGGATAACCAGAAAGTCCCGAAAACTAACCAAGTTATACCTAGGGAAATTACACTTATGATTATTGTTCTTCTGAGAAGATCCTTAGATAAGGATAAGAGACTTGAAAGAGGTAGGGCGTATTACGGCATTAATATAAAGATCCGGATTAACAACCCTGATATACTTGAAAGAGGAAGGGCGTATTACGGCATTAATATAAAGATCCGTATTAACAACCCTGATATACTTGAAAGAGGTAGGGCGTATTACGGCATTAATATAAAGATCCGGATTAACAACCCTGATAAATGGTATGATTGACCCGGAATGAGATAATGAGAAGAACAATAATTGAGGCTTTATAATTATGGGGTCCTGGCAGAGCGGGGCGTCCCAAGATATCACTTCACCGTAAACTAGTGACTATGGAACAGCCTACCTGGAGTGAGGGTACGGCATTAAACAGATCCGGATTCTTCCCCACACTCGATAAGACTTACTACACAACTGCCACGTGTAATAACAGGTAAGCCTTATGACACTTGGAACCTAATATCCTACGTCTGTCACTCTTACTGTAATGATAATACCAATATATGCACACACATATGAAGGGAACTTTCAACCACCGTAAAGCAATTGTGAACAGAAGTGACTGGGAGGAATAATTAACAAGGAGTAACAAGGGGGGAAGAAATATGACACTTAAGGTCGGGTCCTGTCATGGTCGCCATTTGTTAGGAGCTGGGGATTTAGAAACTGGTTTAGAATATAGTTAAAAGTCTACCCAGATCCCAACAGGCAACAACAATAAAAAAACTAAACAAACAAAGACAATCGGACTATAAAAGGGTAGACAAAGGATGCGAGTTTTTGTTGTGTATAATAAAGTACAATAAATTCCTTAACAAAATATCCAGCTTTCTATAATTTACCCTTAACCATACTTAACTTAAACATACGCAACATTGGCTTAACAGTATATACATATTTATACAGCATACAACAATCTGAAGCAAGTGGAGGTGGGAGGTAATATAGGGTTACAATACTCAAGTGCGGTGCTGAAGTGTCTGACGAGTAGGGCTGAGTATTGAAGAAGATGGTAGGTAGTCACCGTGCCATAGGTTTTCAGGATAGGTAATCCAAGTGTGGTCACTTCCCACAGTGAACTGAACTCTCCTCGATCCAGAGCTGATGAGGAAGAGTTGGAGGAGGTGATGCAACAACCAGGATATGGAGAAAGGAAACCAGGAGTGGTGACTAAGACTAGTCATACTCGGGCCGCGTCCCTAGATGGCGTTGTTCCGTAGTGCTGGGTAGTTAGATCATGACACAATAGATGGCGTGGTTCGTAATAATACCGAATCCGTTAACATGAATTTGAGTAATGGTATGTACAAATTGGACAATTTTGTAATTAAGAAGATTTGTAACCAGGTGAGAAGGTTGGGGCAGTTTTTCCCTCTGACCTGACTACCGACCGCTGTGGTGCTTTTGTGAAGATTAGTAGGGTCATTACCTACACTTGACCTGTGTGGACTTAATCTCACCCTCCTCCTTATATATATAACTTGTTCTGCATTTTTGCTTAGTTTGTACTCACTCCTGAAGATGTGAATTACACGAAAGCACTTGGGAACTTCGTGTTTTCTTTTTCCTTGTGGTTATCAGCATATACTTGGATCACGCGCACGTACAGTGATTTATTTGCATATATATATATATATATATATATATATATATATATATATATATATATATATATATATATATATATATATATATATATATATATATATATATATATATATATATATATATGGGTGCGCGTGATCTAGGTATGTGCAGTATACAAGGAAAAAAGATGTAAGATTACACTAAAGCGCTTGGAACTTCGTGTTTTCTTCTTTCCTTGTGGATTTATCTCAGCATATATATATATATATATATATATATATATATATATATATATATATATATATATATATATATATATATATATATATATATATATATATATATATGAGTGTGTGTGTGTGTGTGTGTGTCTGTGTGTTATTTTATTTCAATCAATGTTAATGTAATTTATTATAAATATTCTTATAAATATCAATATACTGTACTATAGATATAAACAGAATATATTACTAATAATAAATATTAAATTAATAATTAAAAAATACATTATTGTCGAGACTATTCTGTCATTAAATAACAGACTATATGTACACTCATCTATATGACCTTCAACACACACGCACCCCGCATTTAAGCTGCTCACACCATGCAGCTCTCCAGCCATAATTAGGTGAACAACCAGTTTTTATTCTTTCATCACTCGCTCATGAAAGCAAGGTCGATATTTTAACATTACGTCATTGCAAGAGGTTTCCGGGTGTAAGCCACAAGCATGGCCTTGTGTTGAGTGAACATACTGTATACATTCTCATATTAGCTCTCAAGTATCTCAATAAACAACAAAGACGCACCTTAAAAAATAATGATCGTTTTACATCAATTTCCTCGCTCGTGTGGGTTAGTGCGGTCTAATAACAGTAGGTTGTATTTTATCGTTTTATTCTTATTTCATATTTCGTAACTTACTCTTACCTCTTCACTCTCTAATTCCCTTTCCTTATTCTTAATCTTTCCTTATTTGTTCTTTACTCTCTGTATACTCGTGAGATGGAGGAGGTTAGGGGTAGGGGGTGGGTCTAAGGAATGGGTGGGGAGGAAGGCGAGTGAACCTAGAGAGAGAGACTTGTTTATGATTGAGAGGAAGTGGGGGTTTGCTTCTGGTAACCCCCCTCCCCCACCAGCGGGTAATCTGATATGGGGGGAGACTAAGGGAAAGGCTGATAACTGGGGAATAGGACCAACATACAACAACTTAAACAAAGGGAAAATATGAAACAGTTATATAATCACTTAGGTCTCACTGTATTACTGCATACACCAAAGACACTTAGAAGGACATACAATACTCCATACACAAGGGAATAGAGAACTAATAATAATGGTTCTATGTTTATTAACGACGTCACTCAGAATGAACAGTTACACTTTCAAAACAATAAACCTTTCTCCCTTGTTAGTTAAACATGGGTCACATAAATCACAATACATTTCGTGAAACGAATATAACCTGAAGTGCACACACACACACACACACATATATATATATATATATATATATATATATATATATATATATATATATATATATATATATATATATATATATATATATATATATATATATATATAAAATCACAGGAAGAAACAGCAAGCACTTTAACTGATATTTATTCAGAAGGCAGTTCAGTTGCTCTGAAGATAATATTGAATAAAGGCGAAAGCAGGTGCTCGCTGGTATGTTAGCCAAGAATGACTAGGTATAAGAAAATAAGGAGCCTGCATTAGGCCCGTTGTTATGTGCATGGCAGCTCCTGCTGGGGATTACTACAACTCTATCATCCATGAATCTGTCTAGCCTCCTTTTGAAACTTTCCAGAGTTCACCTACAAAGTTGCTAAGCTTGTTTTTCAAATCCCACCCACCTGTTGTGACAGTTTCTTGTCTCCTCCTAAACTTAAACATCAGCAAGATCGTTGCTCAGAATTCTCTATCTCGGATATTAAGAACTTTCTTCCTATCCTTGTGATTTCTTGCTTAAATACTTCTGCTCATATCTCCCTGCTCTTCCAAATGTAACCTGGGAATGCAAGTTAAGGTTCTTTAACCTATCCTGATATGGAAGGTTTCTAAGTCCCGGAATCATTTTTGTCATTCTTCGCTGCACCGACTCTAGTGAATTTATATCCATTCTATAATAGGGGCTCCAGAACTGAACCGCATAATCGAGGTGCGGCCTGACTAGCGCAAGATATAGTTGCAATGAGACCTCTGCACTCTTGTTACTTACACTTCTAGATATAAAACCCAATACTCTGTTTGCCTTATTTCGAACATTAACACACTGTTTTCTAGGCCGTAGGTCTGGGCTTACAATTACCCCTAGGTCTCTTTTACAAGTAGACTAATCTATGTTGATGTTGTTAAGGCTGTATACATTATAAGTATTTGTTCTTCCAATATTAAGTACGCTGCACTTGCTGGTGTTGAATTTCATTTGCCATTTTTCAGACCACCCCTGCAGTTTATTTAGATCCTCCTGTAATGCATTTGCATCCTGCCCTGAATTAATTTGCCACCCTATTTTGGTGTCATCCGCAAACTTGCTGACCCTCTTTGTTCTATCGATGAGCCATGATTTTATCCAATTTAAAACTTTCCCCTCGATACCATGAGCCTTAATTTTTCTCAGAAGCCTCTGATGCGGTACTCTGTCAAATTCTTTGCTAAAGTCTAAGTAAATAACATCGTAATTTTCGTCATTATCTAATACCTCGAAGACTTTCCTAAAAAACGTTAGCAGATTTGTTAGACAATATTTTCCCTTTGTTGAGAGTCGTAGATTAATTTGCTTTTCTCTAGATGCAATCTGATGCTATCTGCTTTAATTGATTCAAGAAATTTCCCCACTACTGACGTCAAACTGATCGGCCGGTAATTCGACGCTGATGCTCTGTCTCCCTTTTTGAATATGGGTACTACATTTGCCTGTTTCCACAAGTCTGACACAACTCCAGTGTCTAATAATTTTGTAAATAAGTTTACGAGAGGTCGGCTAATCTGTTCCCTACACTCTTTCAAGACTCGAGGGAAAATTTCATCCGGCCCTGGGGATTTTGTTTTCTTCAGTTTATTTATCTTCTTAAGAACCTCCTCTTTTCTGATAGTGATATTCTTTAATTTCTCTTCTTCCTTTCCCTTACATATCAGTTCCACCTCTGGAATTTCATCGCAAATTTCTTTTGTGAAAACTGATAAGAAGTAGCTGTTCAAAGCCTTGCTTATTTCTTCACTGCCATTTATCACTTCTCCCCTCCCTGACCTTAAAGGCCCAACTTTTTCCTTGACCTTTGTCCTATATACCTGGAAAAATCCCTTGGGATTCGCCTTGGATTCTCTTGCTATTTTGATTTCATAGTCTCTCTTTGCTTTCCTTACATTTGTCTTAACATTCCTAGATAGTTCATTATATCTATTTCTGAGCTGCTCCTCCCCTCCCTTTAATTTCTTATATATTCCTTTCTTTATTCCTATGTCATGTTTAAGTTTTCTGGTCATCCACCTTGGCTCATTCTTATTTGACCTAATTTTTCTGTATGGTATATTTTGTTCTTGTGCTTTATGTAGTATACTAGTAAATATATTATAGTCATGATCAATTGTTGTGTCATCTATGACCTCACCCCTTCCTACTGGGGACTGACATGACTGTTCCCAGGTGACCTCACCTAGGTACCTTCTTAACCCCTGATAATCCGCCAACCGAAAGTTTGGGACTCTGACCATATTGTCATTGTTTTTCGTTTCCCAATTTAGGGTGAACCTGATTTCTCTGTGATCAGTTACCTAGTTCTTCCCCTACTGTGATATCTCTGATAATATTTTCTTTATTTGTTAATACTAGGTCTAATATATTGTCACCTCTAGTAGGTTCTGTAATTAGTTGTTTCCAAAAATTGTCCTGTACTGTGTCTAGGAAGTCTGCAGATTCATAGTCGCCTACAATGTTGTCCCAGTCAATATTTCTGAAGTTGAAATCCCCCATAATGCATATGTTGTTATATTTTGCTGCCCTACTCATTTCCTGCCATACGGGCTGAGCTGCTTCTTTGCCAAGACTTGGGGGCCTGTAAATCACTCCCATAATTAGTTTTCCTCTTCCTTCCGTGATTTCTACCCACACAGACTCGGTTCCTATTTCACCCTTTATTGAATTATTAATACAACATTTTAATGTATCCTTGACGAAGAGTGCGAGCCCTCCCCCCTTCCTACCTTCCCTGTCTTTGTGAAAAAGGTTGTACCCTTCTATGTGGTACTCTGACAAAAAAATTTTGCTCGCCAGATTCATCCAAGTTTCGGTGATTGCTATGACGTCTACATTCTCGGTACATACAACCGCTCTCAGCAAGTCTATTTTATTTCTAACGCTCCTACTGTTTGTATAGTATACATTTAAACCTACTCTTCCCTGGTCCTGTTTTACCCCTTGTCCTGAGCAACTAATTTTACTTCCCAGGACCTGCTTGTTTTTTGACTCCCACTTTCCCCGACCCCTCTCTACTGGCGAAACCCCCCCTTCGGAGTGACAAATTCACGCTCCAGGGATGCAGACAACGTCTTTACCCCCTCACGAGACAAGTGTACTCCGTCGCGACAGTACAGGTAGTCGTTGCCATAGAATCGTTGCCAGTTATCAATGAATGCCCAACCATTGTTTACACAATGTTTTTCCAGTCGGCAATTTATAGCAATTGCCCTGGACAGCCATTCACGACCAACCCCTCTTCTAGGCAAGACACCACATACTATCGGGATCCCTCCCCTATCTCTAATCTTCCCCAGCGCCTCCCTATACCTCTTGAAAAGTTCCTCACTCCTAACCTTACCTATGTCGTTTCCTCCCACACTAAGACACACTACTGGATTGGTACCCTCCCCTGACAAAACCCTGTCTAACCTCTCGGCTACATGCCCTATCCCAGCCCCAGGAAAACACACCCTAGTCCTACGTTTCCTATCTCTCGCACAAAAAGCCCTATCTACAAACCTCACCTGGCTGTCCCCAACTACCACGACCTTACCTGTGGGCAGGGTTTGTACAACTGCCCTTTCCTCTCCTTGATCCATACCGTCCTGCCTCTTCTCTTCCTAGCCAGCTTCCTGCAGCACCAGGTGAGGGTTGCTACACTCCACACCCTGGTCAGCTTTCCTCAACCTGACCCTAGTCCCCTTGGAGACAACCACTCTCCACGTCTGCTCCTCCTTCGCAGGTGTCCTGCCTAGCAGGACACCTACCTGAAGGAGTTCCGTCCTGAGGGCTTCATTTTCCCCCTTTAGAGTGTCAACCTCACTCCTCAACTGCCCCAGCTGCCTTATCCCCGTTTTCATTGTGGATTTACATGAAATATATATATATATATATATATATATATATATATATATATATATATATATATATATATATATATATATATATATATATATATATATATATAACCGGTCGGAATTACTGGACTTTATTTTCTCACTTGACTTGGGGTTTATTAAAGATTATTAGATGGTAATGCAGTGGAAGCGCCCCTTAGTGAGAAATCCCGAACCAGCACAAGAACACTTAAATCTACTAAACAAAATGACTTGTCCGTGACCCGTGGAAGGATAGCGTCTGTGACTGGGATGAATGAGACACACTGTAAAATTTAGACACTTATATTCCCTCCAACACTACAAACACAATCAAATAATGGTACACCAATATGCGCACCTCTTAACTTGAACTTAAAACACTACTCTGGGGAATAAAAGTTATACATGATATTGAAATTATTAGAAACTCAGGCAACAATAAATTTAAAGTATTAAGAAATGTTGCTTGCACACATGAAACAGGCCTTAAGGGCTTTCAACAAAATTATATCACCCCAACAGATGCACAATTCCTAACCTAACTTAAACACTACTCTGGGGAACAAAGGTTATACCTGGAATCGGAATTATAAAGAAAAATTTGATGCATTAAAGGAATTAAATCGCAGTATCACTCTGGTTCCACTTAGTGACACAAACATTAAACAAACAATACTATCAAAATCATTTAGGAACTATTACTACACACGTCAAGATAATATCAGGAACTGAAAAATGGTACTAACTACACACAAAAATATTGTCACTATTATTGAGATGTTACTGGGTCCACCACTATCCGTGAACCATGCTCCACCCAAGTCAACATACACCCGTAATAAGGGAGATAAAATGTTTCTCTAGGTATCCCCTAGACTCCTGGTCTCAGTGTGACAAATAATTTACTCAGATAGCCTCAGTGTACTCTCAGTGCGTCCATGGGCGGGAAGAGAGAACGCCCGCAGGTGACCATGGCCTGTAGGTAATACTTCTAGCTGACCGAGGGCACGTGGTGGTGAGCACCCACGTGGTAAGAACTGATCACCCAATGCCGATGCTGGTCCCGTGTCGTTTTAGTTGTCGGGAGCACTCGTTCACAGGATCCTTTGCTACCCCGCTAACCAGTGACAAACCTACACTGATCGTTCCAATGGCGACAACTTGCCAAGCCTCAATCATCAACGGCAGTCTCAAACGGCAGTCAATCTCTGGCAGTCAATTTCTCGCAGTCAATTTCTCGCAGTCAAGTGGGTTCTGACGGAAACCCTGAAATGAACTCACTGTTAGCTCTTGTTAACTTTATCACTGCCCTATCTAAACCCTGTCTGAGATCGAATGAGACTTACTTGTTATACTGCAATAGTGCAACACAGGTGACTAGGCCACGTGACTATTTCTGTGACGGACGCGCAGGGACGTCTTGCTAGACCGAATGCCTCCACGTGACTGAGGACCAGCCAGCGTCGCGTCTCTCCAAGGTGCTAGCTTAGGCCTACGTGACATATTTTCCACCTAACTAATAACTCCTTGGGACACCCGTAACATTATTCAGACTGATAAATGATCTATAATAATTCCAAATTCAATAATAGTCCCTTAACTTCATGAATCGCATCATTATTAATTCGGCAAATTACATTCAATATCATATAGGCCTAGTTCCACAACCTCTCGCTATGTGCAGGGAGCGCTCTCTTCCCTCCGACGACCTTGAAAGCTCAGTATCGCCAATGGCGCGGCGTTTGAAATTACACTGAAATTTCTGAATATTACAATCGACCCCCCTAAAAAAAGACAGCACTGTCCTCATGTGCTGAGAAAAACATGCATACGACCCCCCTAAAAAATTGTTCTAAGAAACTGCATCTCACCCCTTCAGCGTGCTAAACGCAGCATTCCCGTCTTCTCTTCTCCCCTTCTCTCTCCCGCTAACACTCGACCCCCCTAAAAAAAGACAGCACTGTCCTCATGTCCTGAGAGAACAACTTAGAAACCACCTTCAACTCTGCCCTATCCCAACTCGCAGCCAGCAACTCCATTTCTTGCCTAGCCCAACTCAAAACCAACCAGAACATCACGCTCCCCTTTTGCCTGGCCCTTAAGCTAGAGAACCAATGTCAAAATAATACCAAGTCCACATCCTGCATACTCTCCTTTGGCCTGGCCCTTGAACTAAGAGAACCAGTGTCAAAACAATACACAGTCCAAAACAAACATGCTCTCCTTTGCCCGGCCCTTGAACTAAGAGGAACCAGTGTCAAACAATACACAGTCCAAAACAAACATGCTCTCCTTTGGCCTGGCCCTTGAACTAAGAGGAACCAGTGTCAAAACAATACTCAGTCCACGTCTCCGAACCTCATGCCGGCAGACCAACCCTCTGACAATGTACCAGTCCATATTAGTGAGGCCCTGGACATTACAACCGTACTCTCAATCCCGCTCATGACAGCAACCACTACTCAATGCACATCTCTGACCTAACCATCTCTCCAATTCCCTCTGCCCTACTCACGACTCCTCCAACTCACCCTCGACAACCTGCCTTTTCTCATTACCATGCACACCTAAACTGTAATCGGACGGCTTCGTCTTGTCTCTCAGCTGGAGGGCTCGATCAACCTCTTTGAACTACTTACGTACCCCTGTATTTTCCCACTTGGACCTGACACTTCCTTGACTGCTGGACGTGTGCCTGACATTCACCCCTTGTTTCCTCCCTGAACCGTTGAATGTGTGCCTGAAACTCCCACTTGAACCTGTTTACCCATGCTTGATAATCCCTCTTTAGGTCTCCGAATTCCTCTCTCAGCTGTACCAAGGTCTCGTGGCTGTCTCTCTTCCTCCTCATTTTTATCTCTACTGTCAAGCCTAACCAACTCAATCCGGGCACAAGGATGAGCATCAGTGTGAGTTCAATCCCTACCATTACTACCCAACACATGATGGCGTTCATTATCCCAACCACAGAACTATCAGTCACGACATTAAAAAAAACGCTCTGCTACCATTTGTAACCGGTGGGAATTACTGGACTTTAATTTCTCACTTGACTTGGGGTTTATTAAAGATTGTTAGATGGTAATTGCAGTGGAAGCACCCCTTTGTGAGAGATCCCGAACCAGCACAAGAACACTTAAATCTACTAAACAAAATGACTTGTTCGTGACCCGTGGAAGGATAGCGTCTGTGACTGGAATGAATGAGACACACTGTAAAATTTAGACACTTATATTCCCTCCAACACAACAAACACAATCAAATAATGGTACACCAATATGCGCACCTCTTAACTTGAAATTAAAACACTACTCTGGGGAATAAAAGTTATACATGATATTGAAATTATTAGAAACTCAGGCAACAATAAATTTAAAGTATTAAGAAATGTTGCTTGCACACATGAAACAGGCCTTAAGGGCTTTCAACAAAATTATATCACCCCAGCAGATGCACAATTCCTAACCTAACTTAAACACTACTCTGGGAAACAAAGGTTATACCTGAGATCGGAATTATAAAGAAAAATTTGATGCATTAAAGGAATTAAATCGCAGTATCACTCTGGTTCCACTTAGTGACACAAACATTAAACAAACAATACTATCAAAATCATTTAGGAACTATTACTACACACGTCAAGATAATATCAGGAACTGAAAAATGGTACTAACTACACACAAAAATATTGTCACTATTATTGAGATGTTACTAGGTCCACCACTATCCGTGAACCATGCTCCACCTAAGTCAACATACACCCGTAATAAGGGAGATAAAATGTTTCTCTAGGCATCCCCTAGACTCCTGGTCTCAGTGTGACAAATAATTTACTCAGATAGCCTCAGTGTACTCTCAGTGCGTCCATGGGCGGGAAGATAGAACGCCCGCAGGTGACCATGGCCTGTAGGTAATACTTCTAGCTGACCGAGGGCACGTGGTGGTGGGCACCCACGTGGCAAGAACTGATCACCCAATGCCGATGCTGGTCCCGTGTCGTTTTAGTTGTCGGGAGCACTCGTTCACAGGATCCTTTGCTACCCCGCTAACCAGTGACAAGCCTACACTGATCGTTCCAATGGCGACACTTGCCAAGCCTCAATCATCAACGGCAATCTCAAACGGCAGTCAATCTCTGGCAGTCAATTTCTTGCAGTCAATTTCTCGCAGTCAAGTGGGTTCTGACGGAAACCCTGAAATGAACTCACTGTTAGCTCTTGTTAACTTTATCACTGCCCTATCTAAACCCTGTCTGAGATCGAATGAGACTTACTTGTTATACTGCAATAGTGCAGTATATAATGCAGCCTTAACAACATCAACCTAGAGAAGTCGACTTGTGAAAGAGACTTAGGGGTACTTGTAAGCCCGGACCTACGGCCTAGAAAACAGTGCGTTAATGTTCGAAATAAGGCAAACAGAGTATTAGGTTTTATATCTAGAAGTGCAAGTAATAAGAGTGCAGAGGCCTTATTGCAACTCTATATTGCGCTAGTCAGGCCGCACCTCGATTATGCGGTTCAGTTCTGGTGCCCTTATTATAGAATGGATATCAATTCACTGTAATTGGTGCAGCAAAGAATGACGAAAATGATTCCGGGACTTAGAAACCTACCATATCAAGATAGGTTAAAGAAACTAAACTTGCATTCCCTAGAAAAAAGAAGGGTGCAGGGAGATATGATAGAAGTATTTAAGTGGGTGAAAGGAATCAATAAATGGGATATAGATAAAGTTCTTATAATATCCGAGCAGGATAGGACTCGTAACAACGGATTTAAGTTGGATTAGTTTAGGTTTAGGAGGGAGCTAGGAAGGAACTGGTTCACAAATAGGGTGGTGGACGAGTGGAACAAGCATAGCAACTTTGTAGTAAGTGCTGGAACGCTGGGAAGTTTCAAAAGGGGGCTAGATTCATGGATGATAGAGAGTGGTAGTAACTCTCGACAGGAGCTACCATGCACAGGCCAACCGGCCTATTGCAGACTCGGTTGGTTGGTTATACAGAGAGAAGAGAGCAGTAGCTCTGAGAGTGGAAGAAGGGTATAGTACAAGGTAAAGTTCAGAAGTGGGAAGTAGAGGAGAAGGTTAACAGCAGGTGGGCTATCCACCTTGCGGAGACGGGTTTTTTTGTCTTCCGTAACAGTGCTGCCTTAGTGGTTCATGGGGTTAGGGAAGGCCGGTCTCAGCCAAGCTAAGCTAAGTTATTCTAAGTTGTCCTTGGGGCATATTATCTTAGGGGGGGGGGGGTCCCTCCAGGTCCTTGTGGCACTGGAGGGATGATCCCCATCTTTTTTTTTTGTGAACTATTTAGGTCATTTGTTTATTTGTGGGGTCCCTCCAGGTCCTTGTGTGACTGGAGAGTTGTGCCCATCTTTTGGTTCTTATTTATTGTTATTTTTTATTGTTATTTTATTGTTATTGTGTATATAGAGGCTCTGGTTCTTCATTATCATTTTTCCTGCTTCTAGGCCACCATCTGTGTGATGTGTTGTTGTTTTCCTCGATTAGTTGGTTTAGTATGGGATCCTGTTCTTGCTGGATTTTTTCCCATATTGCATTTGCTTGGGTGTGTATTCTGATGTTGAGTGGGTCTATGCCGTGTTCTGTGTGTATGTCTTGTACTGTTTGTGTGTATGGTGGTTGGTGTTTTGCCGCTCTTCTGAGGGCTATATTTTGCACTGCTTGATATTTAAGTTGATTAGTTCTTGCGATTGTGTTCAGAGGTATCGGAGGGTATTCTAAGTGTGGTCTGATCAGTGCTTTGTATAGGTGCAATTGCGTGTTGGTGTCCAATTGGCGGAATCTTCTGAGCTTTGTAAGTTGTGATCTTGCCATAGCTATTCTTTCATTGATGTGAGGGATTATTCCGCTTCTGGATATCTTGAGTCCTAATGTTTTTCCCTTGGCAACATATGGTATTTGTTGATTGTTGATAATAATAGGGCATGGGTTCGTTTTTGCGATGTGAATTATTTGGAGTTTTTGGACATTGGTTTTTATCTTCCATTTTCGTTCATAGTTGTTTATTATCTCTATTTCTCTGCTTGTTCTAATGGCCATCATTTGTTTGGATTTTCCCGGGTACCTGATTATCTGTGTTACATCATCTGCGTATGCTATATATTCTGATTGCCGTGGTTGCGGCATATCTGCCGTGTAAATAGTGTATAACGTCGGTGATATATTACTGCCTTGGGGAACTCCGCTATAAAGGTTGAAGGTTTGTCCTAGATGGTTGTCGATGATTAATTTGGCCTTTCTGTTATCTAAGAAATTGCATAGTAGTGCTGTGATATTGGTAGGCATGTCCAATTTGATTATTTTTAACTTCAGTCCTTCATGCCAGACTTTATCAAATGCTTTTGAAACATCTCTTAGAATTATATTGCATTGTTCTTTGTTACTTGCAGCATTTGCGATTGATTCGTATATTAGTGCTATTGCTGTATTGGTTCCTCGGTTTTTTCGAAAGCCGTGCTGTCTCGGGTTATATTTGTTTTCTTGATCTAGAAAATTTCTGAGTCTGTGGTTAATTATTTTTTCCAATATTTTACCGGGTGTTTCCAGTAATGAGATAGGTCTGTAGTTTTCTGCTTGAGTATGGTTCTTTCCTGCTTTCGGGATGAGTCTGATTTTGGCTAATTTAAATTTGGTAGGGAAAAAGCCAGTTGCAAGTGAGGCATTGTATATATTTTTGAGCTGTTCGATCATAGACTGAGGAATGTTTTGTAGTACGATTTTATTAATTTGGCTTATGCCAGGTGCTTTATTCTTGAAGCTTGCTATTGTTTTTACAATATCATTTTGAGTTAGAGGAGCAATTATTGGGTTGTTGATGTTTAATGAATTGAGGTTAATTTTTACGGTGGGTTTCCATTTCTCTATGTTCTGGCTCAAATATGTTCTAGTTGCCTGTTCTGTTTCATGGCAGAAGCTTCTATTATCATCGTCGTTGATTCTGAATATGTCTTTCCAGAATTCTCTAAATATTGGTTCTTTATCGTGTGGTTCTGTTGCCTTTCTACCGTTTTTGTCCTTTATGTAGCTAGTTTCTTCTGAATTAGTTCCCATTAGGTTTTTTATTTTTTTCCAGAATGCTTTTGGATTTCTGTAATCTGCTTGTGTATCCTGGATCAGTTTGTTCCACTTTTCATTGTGTTTGTTCTTGCTGATGTCTTTCAGTTCTTCTTTTAGATTCCTGTATGATATTCTGTTGTCATTGCTCCACCCATGTGTTTTTGTGTATTCATAAAGATTGGTGAATCTAGTTTGGATCATTTTCTCTTCATATGTTAATTGTGCATGTGGTAATGTACGGTATGTTGTTTTTGGGATGTTGTTTTGCATTGCTGTTGTTACTTCATTGTACCATGTATCCAGCGATTTGTCAATCTCAGTTGTGTCTTTGTTGTGTAGGAGTGTTGGTTCGTTTTTGCTGAGATCCAATTTAAATTTTTCCCAATTTGCTCTATTAAGTGAAAATCTTGGGATTGATGGAATTTGTATCGGGGATGTGGATAAAGTTGCTATTATGGGTATATGATCACTGGTTGTTGTGGGTCCAGCTTTTAGATGTACGTTTAGATGGTGATGCCTATTGGTTAAAGCAATGTCAGGTTTCCCAGTGTTACCGGCTGATACGTAAGTTGCGAAGTCGGGCCCAAGGTGTGTTATTGTCCCGTGTTCGATGAGAGCATGTAGAATTTTTCCTCCTGGGTTTCTGATATTATTTCCTAAGGTTGTGTGTTTAGCATTGAGGTCTCCTATGAAGTATGCTGGATTGTTTTGCCTCATTAGTTTTAAGATGTCCCCTGTAGGGAATATTGGCCTTCTGAATGTTAAATATGACGTTCCTATTGATATTGGGCCTCTGGTTGTATTTACTTCGGCTGCAAGAAAGTTGCTATGAAAGTTGTCAATGATTTTGTATTGTATGTTGCGTTTTATAGCTATTGCTATGCCGTCGTGTGGTTCATCGTGTATGTTCATTTGATGTACATGGTAGTTAAAGATCTTGATTTTGTCACCTTTTTTCCGACCATGTGCGTTGATAAGGATGATGTCTGGGTCTATTGTGCTATATATGTTGGTGAGTTCTGATTTCCTCGTCAGATTCCAGGCAAGGACGTTGTGCTGAATTATCTTTAATAATTTATTTTGTGTAATCGTGGATCCCGAGAACTTGGTGTAGGGTGTTTGCTGGCTCGTGTATCTCCTGGTGAGTGTCTACTCCTTTCCTCCTTCAATCCCGTTCTGATTTTCTTAAATTTAGTTACATCCACTTTTTCAATTCTATTGTATTTGGTGTTTATAAGTCCTGCAGTTATCAATTGGTCTATATAGGTTTCTTCTACCCTATCGTCTTCGTAGGTGAATTTTACTGTGCCTTCCTTGATTTCCTGCAGAAGTCTGTCATTTGTTATTGTAGGTAGTGTGTTGACTGAGTAGAAGCGGATGCCGATCTCATTGCCTAGGTCTGCTGGCTGCACATCGCTTGGTGAAGACGGGGGGCACGATGGCCAGAGTGGAATTCTTTTCTTAATTTCGCTTTGGTTGGATCAGCTTTTACAGGTTGTGGTTTCTCTGTTTGCTGAGTTGTGGAATCTGATGATTTGCGGTGTGGTGTGACTGCTTGGGTGATAGGGTCTATTTCCATGGCGGTTTCTTCTGTGCCTAGTTTGGTTATGTGCTCCTGTGGTTTCGTTACTCCCAGGCTACTCTCGGTGACAATTTTAAATATTTCTGTTGAGGGGGCGTCGTCTGGAAATTTTACCTCTGGCAGATTGTTTGCAGCAAACATTTCCCTAATCGTTTTTCCGAATGTTCCTGGTTTTGCAATGTTGTTAATGTGTGCATGTATGATGCTGGTTAGGATCGTGAAAGGTAATCCTTCACTCAGATTGAGGTATGTCGGTTGCATGAGGGGATTTTCTTTAGTTTTCTTCAGAACTTTGGAAGTGGTATCTTGTAGCTTTGCAATTGCTGCGTATGTTTTGTTGGGGTCTGTTTCAATCTTCTTATTTGTCCTTTCTTTTTCTCTCAGGTTTCTGATTATTTCTTTCCTTATGGGACAACGCGCTGCTAGTGTTCGGTGGTCCCCATTACAGTTCAGGCATTTAGGGTTATCTTTGTTGCTGCATTCTCTGAATGTGTGGCCCTCTGTTGCACATTCGGAGTAGAACTTCTTATCTTTTAGTGGACAATTTACGGCTAGATGATTATATTTGTAACAGTTCCAACACGGTGTTATTGGAAAGAATTCCTCCTGCTCAATTTTATGTTTTGTCAGATGGTAGTGGGAAATACAGAGGCCATTCTCTAGGGCTTTTTGTGCCATGGAGATCTCTCCAAACCTGACCTTCATCATGGTAGGAGCACCAGGCATTAGCACGACCTCATCAACTCTGGCCCATGTGTTCTTCTCTTCTATGTTATTGGCAATATTACTTGGTGTTTGTTTCAGTATGTTTTTATCTACCCTTTTAATTACTATGGATTTTTTGCTCGTAGTTGTGGTGGTATTACTATTTCGAATCCTTGTTCTTTTAATTTCTTTGTTGATTCGGCAGAGAGCATATTGTCTACATCTTTTTCTTCAAGGCACAGGACTATGTAGGAGTCCTTTGTTTCTATCAATGTAGCGAATTTTATGTTTAGCTGGGAACACAGTAGTATACCCAGTTCCTCCTTGCGTTTTTCTGATACGCCCCCCAAGAGGGAGCGTACCCGTATCCTGTTTCCGGTTGTCCTAGTCATTTGCATTTGTTCGTTCTCCGTGGCATCAGTCTTGTTGTGGTTTTTTCAGGCACCTTACCTAATCCGGGCGAGCAACCTAAACACAGGAATTACAGCACTCCCCACCGCCACTTGCTGGTCAAGTGGTCGTAGAGTGGTTCCTGTGTCACTCACCCAGGAGCCCCGTTAGGGGAACCTATATCCCTATTGTTTGAGAGTGCTCACTTATAGTGTACCTATTCCGGGGAGGGGTGGAGGATTAAGGATTTGCGACCCCCTTCCCAGGTGGACCCGCACGATCACGGTTTCCCAGGAAGGCTCGGCGGAGGGGTGGGTTCTGCTCCTACCCCCTTTCGTGTTCACAATCCCCTACAGTGGAGGTGAACAGTTACAGGGGGGACCCAAGGACGAATACACCTCTAGGGTGCAGGTCCCCAGGCCAGAGCGAAAAAAGAAGGAAGATCAAGGAAAAACAGCCAATGGTGCAAGTGACACCAGTGGGATCGCGGCCCAAATCCGCTTCAGAAAGCCGTTACAGATCTCCCAATCAGGGCCGCCTCTGATCAGGAGTCACCCCTGATCAGTAGGGAGGCACAGAAAGGGCGTTGTCTGGAACGAGCTTCCCGGTTGTGTGAAGTAATTGTAGTGAGGTGGTCGATTTCGTTCGAGTCGTCAACGGTTAAAAGACAGGCTGGCAGGCTTTAACAGTGAAGGGTCAGAAGAGAGGTCCGTTCACGGCGAAGGCTGGCTGGCGAATGATTGCAGACTCCTTATTTTTTTTTTTTCTTATAATATGACATCCACTACTCCCCACACCAACACCAACACACACGTAGAGGAGCTTAAGAGAAAGGGCGACGTGACTAGTGAAGTTAAGTCAGGTCAAAAATATCTATCCTACATCTAGCTCCAAGGTTTTCAAAGCATTTTTAACCGTGGGCCACTGACAAATAAATTTATGTAACATATTATCAGTTATGTACTGATCATCACTTAAGGTTTGTGGAATTTAATTCCCTAATCAAACTAGCTTCAATCAGAAGTCTTTCTGTGACACAAGATGATTTGTACACTTCTAAGCTTTTTCCCAATCAGTGGGATGATTATTATTCCTAACATGAACGAACAGTGCACTGCTTTCAGATGCTGTTCTGATATTGTACTTATGTTGTTTGATTCTGAGTTGCAATGCTTTCCCAGTCTGTCCTACATAATTTCCATTACATTTTCTACATGGAGTACAATAAACACTTCCATTTACATTCAAAGTTGGGCTATTCTTGATTAATATATTGGTAATGGTTGAGTCATACTTAAAAACAACATTAATATTGAATAATTTAAGGGACTGAACTACGGGACAAATTCATTGCGATAAGGCAGAGTCAAATTATTCTTAAGTGTAGGAATTTCCCTGGTTTGAGTAGAATGAAAGGATTTTTTAGTCCTTTTAAAACAATGATCAACACACACTGAAGGGTACCCTAGTTTTTATGCAATAGAACGAATGTGTTTCAATTCTTCATCAATAAATTCAGCGTCACAAATACGCAAACATCTCAAAAACATAGCAGAAAAAATCTGACATTTTGGTAGACTCTAGCTTTACAAGCAAATATTTGGCATGGGCCTGGGTATTTGTCATTCTGCTCCTTTAGCTTGAATTTATATGGAGTTTTTGAGGCTAAATTACTACCCAATATAGGGGCTTTATTCCTCCATGGAATAGATATGTAGATGATGTTCTTTGTCTTTGGCCTAGAAACAGTGACCCACTGGACTTTATAGGCAAGTATTACATTCAAATTTGAAAGAGAAATAAATGGATCCCTTCCATTCCTTGATGTGCTTATCATTAGAAATGGCCATAACTATAAATTTAAGGTGTACAGAAACCCTACACAGGTAGACAGTTTCATACATTTTTTATCGAGGAAAGAACTTCTTACCGTCAATACAACTACTACTTTTTTTTATTATATAAATGGCCTCCAGCCTCCACCAATAGCCATACCTTCGCCACCATTTTACTACCTTAATATTAAATATCCTAATACATAAGGAGTTGTGGTAACAGGCAAATGTAGTACCCATATTCAAAAAGGGAGACAGAGCATCAGCGTCAAATTACCGCCCGATCAGTTTGACGTCAGTAGTGGGGAAATTTCTTGAATCAATTATAGCAGATAGCATCCGATCGCATCTAGAGAAAAGCAAATTAATCTACGACTCTCAACATGGGTTTACAAAGGGAAAATCTTGTCTAACAAATCTGCAAACGTTTTTTAGGAAAGTCTTCGAGGTAGTAGATAATGACGAAAATTACGATGTTATTTACTTAGACTTTAGCAAAGCATTTGACAGAGTACCGCATCAGAGGCTTCTGAGAAAAATTAAGGCTCATGGTATCGAGGGGAAAGTTTTAAATTGGATAAAATCATGGCTCACCGATAGAACGCAGAGGGTCAGCGTAGATGGTGTTAAATCTGAGTGGGTCCGTGTAACCAGTGGGGTTCCCCAGGGGTCAGTACTAGGCCCACTCTTGTTCATAATCTACATAAACGATTTAGATACTGGGATCAGCAGTGACATAAGCAAGTTTGCGGATGACACCAAAATAGGGCGGCAAATTAATTCAGGGCAGGATGCAAATGCATTACAGGAGGATCTAAATAAACTGCAGGGGTGGTCTGAAAAATGGCAAATGAAATTCAACACCAGCAAGTGCAGCGTACTTAATATTGGAACAAATACTTATAATGTATACAGCCTTAACAACATCGACCTAGAGAAGTCGACTTGTGAAAGAGACCTAGGGGTACTTGTAAGCCCGGACCTACGGCCTAGAAAACAGTGCGTTAATGTTCGAAATAAGGCAAACAGAGTATTGGGTTTCATATCTAGAAGTGTAAGTAACAAGAGTGCAGAGGTCTTATTTCAACTATATCTTGCGCTAGTCAGGCCGCACCTCGATTATGCGGTTCAGTTCTGGTGCCCCTATTATAGAATGGATATAAATTCACTAGAGTCGGTGCAGCGAAGAATGACAAAAATGATTCCGGGACTTAGAAACCTTCCATATCAGGATAGGTTAAAGATACTTAACTTGCATTCCCTAGAAAGACGAAGAGTGCAGGGAGATATGATAGAAGTATTTAAGTGGGTGAAAGGAATCAATAAAGGGGATATAGATAAAGTTCTTATAATATTCGAGCAGGATAGGACTCGGAGCAACGGATTCAAGTTGGATAAGTTTAGGTTTAGGAGGGAGATAGGAAGAAACTGGTTCACAAATAGGGTGGTGGACGAGTGGAACAAGCTTAGCAACTTTGTAGTAAGTGCGGGAACTCTGGAAAGTTTCAAAAGGAGGCTAGATAGATTCATGGATGATAGAGAGTGGTAGTAACTCTCGACAGGAGCTGCCATGCACAGGCCAACCGGCCTATTGCAGACTCCTTATTTTCTTATGTTCTAGCTGTGTTGAGTTAGTTGAGCCGCAGATCTCTGAGGCACTACTATTACTTTTTTTTAAATGGCCTCCAGCCTTCCCCAATAGCCACACCTTCGCCGCCATTTAATTACCTTAAAATTAAATAACCTAATACAAAATTAGCTACCTGTAAAGGCCTGGGACTTAGAGATAGAAATCCCTTACCAGACTAATCAGGATCTTGATAAAGGAAAGTCAAGGACCATGGTTTTCTGAGGAATAACAAACAACCGTTTGAGATTGACATCTCTTTACTATGAAAAATATAAAACAAAACTCTGACACCACTTAACAAATATCAAATAACAATTACGGGAGTCTAACAATTAATGCAGTAAACAGTTAATGGAGTTAAACAATTCATGGAATCAAACAATTAATGGAATTAAACAATTAATGGGAGTCAACAACTGATAGAATCAAGCAATAAAAGGGAGTCAGCAATTAAAGGAATCAAACAACAAAAGAATCAAACAATGAACAGATATTTCCTTCGGCAGTGGCCCTGGGGAAGATTCTGGAACCAGTGATCCACTCTCAGGGTAGGGAAGCGTCCATTCAACTCTTCACTCGAGCGACAGGGGCCGATGTCTTGATACAGCAGACGAAACACCGGGGCACAGACGGTGGAGAGGAGCTGGCAGCCGTGGCGGCTGCGGTAGTGGTTTGGGGTAGGTGTCCAGAGATTAACAGACTAATTGTGAAGGTCTGGGAAAACAGCAGACGAGTCCAGGACCTATGATGAGATCAAAGCCAGAATTTGGAGAACAGGGGGGGGGGAGGTAGTGACTGCACTCACGGCTGAGTAGGATCTGACGGCGACACAGGTAGAAGCGCCGTTCTCGCCTCCGTCCAACCCCCCCAAGTGTTGGTCACATCAGCAAACGAGCGAGTGTGCAGCGGTAACGAGCAGGTAGATCGTTTCCGCCCTTTCACTACCCAAGCTGTGTTGGGTTAGTTGAGCCCCAATTCTATGAGGCATTCAGTGACTGTTGCCTCATAGTCAATAACTGCAACTGTTGTCGACTTTGGGGCCGATGCTCCCTTTCCCCTGAGGCAGAGCAATGCAAACCTAAGCAGAGAAGGGCAGTCGACATCTCAACCAGGCTGTAATATAATTTCTGGGCTGCTGCTTCCGTTCAGATAACACATCAGCGAGTCTGTCATAGAAACATCTTGTACTTGGTCCCATCCCACCAGAGGTTGTGAACACCAGAGGAGTGAAGCTGTCCTGATCAACATTCAGAATTCTCTCCCCATATGCCCTGATATTCTCATTCTCGTTCCTCCTGTGTGTAGCATCGAGAGATAGGTTACGGTGAAATGCGGCCAGGGGATCGAAAATCCGTATGTCAAAGAAGGCTCGCTGTTCCCACGCCCAGAATCCTCGAACACTGACGACCACACTGGCTTCGTTGGATGTATTTGAAGTCCTTTAATGGAAATTCTCACCGTCCAATGGAAGGAGGGTCGATTCTACCCTGGCATTAGGACAGATTTCCATCAACATATTTGCTGTGAGCTCACTTACTTCGTCGTATCTCTTGCAAACGAAGCCCCCTTTCTTGCATACCATGGCATGGTCGATGGCATAGGATCACCCACACACGCATTGGAAAGGCTTCTACTAGCCTACCATACCTTAGAGTAATGGCATCTGTAAATTCTTGTTTATTAAGACTGAAACCTCTTGCCCTTATCGGTAACGTTGTTAGCCAGTTCGGGACGCCCACCTCCTGCACTATAGCGACTGTTTTTCAGGTTCTCTGGTACTTGCAGCATCAGTTGCTGCAGTTTATCACTTTGGGTGTGCTGTCGTTCTGTCGTAATGGACCGTCGAATCTTAATTAATTCCTTGATATCCACCTCACTTGTTGCATTCTGAGCTATTATGTACTCAGTGAGGGCTGCCAGTGGGCTTTGACTGAGTTCTGATGCTCAGTGGCAGCAAGCTCCTCTGGATAGGTCAATCCCATTCCTCTCAGTCTCGGTGGTAGTACAATGGATTGACCTTTCTGCTGAGGTTAAGTGAAGATGTTTCACTAATTTTGGAATAAAATTGACGCTGATGGCTTCTTCCGGAGGGTAGAGGAGGGGACCAATATCAGGGATAGTGCACATCAGGTAATTCCAGGGATGCTTGATTCCATGGGTGAATGCCGCAAAAACTGCATGTGGCTCTGTTTTAGTAATATCAGACAGAGCTTTGATTTTATTCACCCACTCATTTACCTTTCCCGTTACGTAATCGGTCTTGAAGTCCTTCGTGTCGATTACTGCACCTAGATGTCTTTGGCCCTCCTTTGTTATTTTGACCTCACTTCCGCTGAACACCTCCGCTGCCTTTTCATAGTGTTCTGGCTTCACAATGAGGAAGGACATGCTGGCATTTGGGTGGTACCCTATTTGTGGACTACGTGAAGTTACCAGGTCCCACCACTTTTTGATGTCCTCAACTTTTCCTGTAAGGTCGTCAGCATAGGCCACTTGGTTGACCTTAGTTGTTTCAAAATTTATTGTGTGGTGGAGCACGGATAGGCCTATTGCATACATTGCCATGGCAACAGGGTCTACCTGCGTTGTTCCCTCAGTTGAGTGTATGATGGTATCTCCTCTTAGAGCCCTGAAGCTTGTTATATAGAGGTCTGATGGGTTCCTATAGGTGTTTTCAAAATACATTTCAAAGCTTGGACACTTGATCTTGATGTTGTGCAGTGTGGCCTTGTGGTTGATTATGTTGAATGCGTTGAAAGCGTCGACCAGGAGTACTGCCTCACAATCACTCTGCTCAAATACCTTTCTCATAGAGTGAATGGCTGCTCCCCCCCTACCCCCCACCCTCCTGCCTGGTGGTCAACACATACATGGAGGTTCCCTGCCGCTGCCCTGACATCATCCTTTACAACTTCCATTATGCATTTTCCGATGATCCGCCTCAGCACTTCCCCCACCCGTTTAGGTCTACATCCTGGATTCTTATCTAGGGGAATGAGGCGGCAGGCCGTCAGAGCATGGAGGTGGTTGCAGCACGAGGTTGATAGCTTTCTTGCAAGGGCGGCAATGGCAGTGCAGAGATCACTTGCTACAGGGCCAAACTTGTTAATGCTGAGGATGAATCCTAACCGTTTGCAACCAGGCCTGAAGGGCCGGCTCCTCCCTGAGTTTTCAGTGCTTTTTTCCACACCATCCCTCCTGTTATTTTTTCGAACAGGACAGCATTTGATGGGTTATACAGTAGTCATCCTGGAACCTGATGCCTTCCTCTTCACTTGCAGGGGGTTATTTTTCCATCAGTTGGTTTAATGTCTCTCTGTTTATTGGCAGAACACCACCGGAGGATTCCTCTGTGAGAGGCCAAAGACACTTTTCCCATGCGCATTTTGTTTCTAAGCTTTCTTGTAACATCATCGGTGATTTGTTTCCGTCTCCTATAAATTTTAGTTTCTCCTGCAGTGTTCTTGCTTCACATAGGAGATCATCAAGAGCCCCATTCTGCCTCATTGTCAATCTTCTCTTCATTGCTACCGCATTTTCTTTGTACTTAGTCCTTGTGTGTGTCATCTGACAGAATAGATGGGGTATTATTGCTAGTATTTGAAGAGCTAAAGGGGCAAGGAGGCAGTCCTGAGTGTACTAGGTCAGAGCGCACCCAACCTTCATAGCGAGCGGACGTGCTACGCGTCTCTCCCTGCTCAGTTCAAATTGCTGATCGTTACGACTGTCTGCCTTGTTTTTCACGTTGGGTTCGCTCTGACTGCTTTATCTTGTAGTTGTACACGGATATTATTATTCTTGTACACTGCGCTTCTTCCCTATCCTATCCTTTCGCCTAGAGTCCCTGCTGTTTGGTAACACGCGGCAGAGCCACAAGGGGGGCCCCTCAGAGGGCTGCTGAGTCGGGACAGTAAGGGTGGCAACATTTTCTGTTAGGGATTCGGCAGTACTTCATAACCTGTCACTGTTAGGTGTTAGGGCTTGGCTAGGCCCCCGTCAGGGGATTGTCTGTTCATCCTACCCCTAGACCGGTCTTTACTCGCCCAGCAAGCGGACAGAAGGAGCGGCATCCATGGAGTTTAGCTGAGGTGGACAGATTAGGTAGGATTTTCATGTATGTTACTGACCATGGCCAAAGTGAGAGTGAAGATCTCCGGAACCCCGACCCAGGGGTCTCGGATAAGGCAAAAAAAGCTATTGAGTGACCTAAGGGTGAGAATAAATAGACGTGTGGATCTGAGAGATGGTTACATCATCCTCACAGAAACAGATGAAGATGCTGATAAACTACTTAAGTCTAGTGCCATGGACAAAATGAAAACTAACGGTTACGAGGTCATTGTCCCACGGGAATACGGCGCCAAGCTCACCCTTGTATATAAGAAGTTAGACAAAGATGTAGTGGAAAATAACGCAGAAGAAATAAGAGATGAAATAGAAAAGCAAAGCAATGTCAAGGTTGTGGAGGTGTATCCTATGTATGCCCATAATATAATCAAGGTTCGCTTTGCAGACACAACGGATGTAAAAATAATGAAGGAGAAGGGGCTCTATGTATATGGTACTTCCATCTCATCACACCAAATATAATATGAAAAGTATACGCCCATCCAACAATGTATGAAGTGCTATAAATACAATGACCACATGACCAAGAACTGCCCCATGCAAGGGGTCATATGCTCTGAGTGTTCATCTGATCAGCACTTCTACAAAGACTGCCGTAGCACCATAAAAAAGTGTGTCGTCTGCAAGGGTGGCCACAGGACCTTCTCTGCCACCTGCCTGGTCAGGAAACAGGTACTTCAAGAAACAGAGAAGAAACTGACCGAAATAACCAAACAAAAAGAAACCAGGGAAATCTCTAACACCATAGAAAGGACCACACAGTCGACGATCATGGCTTACAGCCAAACCCTTAAAGACGCTCTGAAAGAAACTCAAGCAGACTCCCAAAAGCTCAACAATGTCAGCGAGACCATGGAAGTCCTGCTATCAGAGATAATAACCATCAAGGACTCAATAAAACAGGCTGTTACTGAGTCACTGGGCGCCATGAGGGACACAGTGGCCGAGAGCATCAGGAGCGTCTCCTCTCCACAGCTGGACGAGTTCAAAGCCACCACTATATACATGTCTTACCTGCATGCCCATCACATGAACATGGTTCATCCAGGTTCATTCTCGAAACACCTCAACGAGACACTAACCAGGAACAACATTGCACCTGTTGAAATAAGCAACAAAGTCCCTTCAAAAGAAATCCTTAAGGCAGTAACCCACTCAACGACTTATCGACGCCTTCAACCCACGCCAGAAATAGACCATGACCTCCTTGACTTAGGCAAAAGTCGGTATAACCGTAGCCCCGACGTGGCCAGTCAGTCCCCCTGGGATCACAGCTCCAACGACACCGTAAATGTCCGTGACCCCAATACATGTACTCCCAGCGACGACAGTGACCATCGGACTGCAATCACAGTCAATGGTTGCAGCCAGATAATGGCGACTCACTCCACAGAGGAACAAGACCCTGGAGCTGCAGCGTCAGTTGATCACTTCGAGACGCAGGCCCAGGACCTGAACACCTTCCTGTACAAGGGTGACGAGAAGTTCGAGGGCCCGCCATTGACTGACAAGCAGATGTCCGAAGGTTCTGCTAGGAAGTTCCGTCCCCCTAGAAATGGCAGAAGCCGAGCAAACACTTCAAGCGACGCTCCAAGCTACAGTCTCCGAAATGGCAGTCGTTAGCAGGATGAAAATTGTCCAACATAATGTCCTACACTGGTTCCTTAATAGACGTAACGAACTGTCTAACTTATACTATCAATTTGCTACACTGTATACGATGGTGTCTCTGTGGCCATCAGGTCACGACTGAGTCACAGAGTGTTGCCAGACTTTGAGGATTCAGTTCTGGGAGTGCAGGTGGAGACAACTAGGGGACCTGTTATCATATGCACATTATACCTACCTCCCAGACGTCCTTACTTACCTGAACAAGACCTCAACCAGTTGCTACGCCACAGAAAACCAACATACATCATAGGGGACTTAAATGTGCGCCACGCCATACTCGGACACGGTAATGAAAACAACGTCGGTGTCGCTGTATGACAACATCAGAAGGGGCAAACTGCAACACCTCGGGCCAGATTTCCCGACATTGATCGGACGTGCCAGTGCCACAACACCCGACACATTCCTCTCTAACAACGAGGCCGTCCTGAACAGGCACGTTACCGCCGGACCCATCAGTACCAGCGATCACCTGCCAGTCGTCGTGACGCTCTCATCCAATCCCATTATGATCCCGCCAACATCGGGTCAAACCTCAAACGGGCAGACTGGGACTCCTTCAAGGAGTCTCTCAGTCTCAAGCAGGGGAGAAACCTGGAAGAAGCCAGCCCCAATGACATCGACGACGCGGTCGAACAATGGTACATGGATGTGAAGACGGATATGGACAACAACATCCCGACCACCACTCACAGGACCATTCCCCATCCTTACACTAGTCACCAGCTGAGGCAGCTCAGTGTCCAGTACGCTCACGTGAGACAGTTAGCCAGTATCCGCGGGTGGACGCAACAGCTGAGAGACCGGTACCGAGAGCTACAGACGGGCATTCAGCACGAGAGCAAACGTCTACATGAACAAAAGTGGGCCGCCTTGGTGTGGGAGGCAGCCAACAATTACCGCGATTCTGCTGCATTCTGGAAAGGGATCAAGCTACTGATGGGGTCCACCTCTAGCACGGTCCCTTACCTGCTCGACCAAAACAACGTGAAAATATTCGAGGAGTAAAACCAAGAACAACTACATCGGCGATATTTAAGGAAGATCTTTACCATTAGTGAACAGGAGAACGAGGGTTTCGACAGGTATTTTAAGGAGGACATTTTATGTCAGTTGCAGGACCATCAGCACCTGCTCCAGCCGCTCCCACGGACTGACTTCACTAGACTGGTGGATGGAAGCTACCTGACGGAGCGCATAGTTCCTGCAGATGTGTCAGCCGTCATAAAAGGGTTTAAAAACAAATCACCTGAGCAAAGTCACATTAACAAGAAGATCCTGGCTCAACTCCAAGACAACATGATAGAGAGGCTTGCTCATATATGCAACGCCTGCCTCGCCTCTGGATACTTCCCTAAGATGTTCAAAATCGCTGTTATTCGCCTCATACCAAAAGCAGGGAAGCCTTCAAACAAAGTCGAAAACTTTCGACCATTATCGCTGCTAGAGGTAACTGCCAAAATCTTCGAAAAAATAGTAAACAAGTGATTGCGGATGTATCTGGAGGACGAAGACGTGCATGATCCTCGCCAGTTCGGCTTCCGCCAGTACCGAGGCACATCCACCGCCATAGCTCAGGCCTACGAGCAGATCGCCAATGCCATGACTGGCTGCCTGTAGTGCAACATAGTACTGAGGGACGTCAGCAAGGCGTTTGACAAAGTTTGGCATGCGGGGCTGCAGTATAAAATTATACAACTGGGGCTACCCGAAAATCTGACGCGCCTGCTGTGCAATTTCATTACGGACCGCAGAGCCAAAATCAAGATGCAAGAACATTTTGGAGAAGAATTCTCACTATCGAGCGGCGTGCCTCAGGGCTCTTGTTTCTCTCCAACCCTTTACACGCTCTACACGGCTGACCTGCCACCCCCAATCGTCGACAGCGAGTACGTCATGTATGCCGACGATGTAACACAGATCGTCACCTGCCTAGGAAGGTCCACGGCAAGGATGGCGCGACTCACTGCTCGGGCAATAGAGGATATCTCGGAGTATGAAAATAAATGGAAAATGAAAACAAACAAAACGAAATTCGAGGTCATACCCATAGCCAAATTGAAGCAGGTGCCATTGATGATCGACGACCAAGAGATTGAGTACTCTAAACAAGGCAGGTTGCTCGGCCTCATCATCTCTCGGACGGGCATCATTCCCCACGTGAAGGACAGACTAAATAAAGCCAAAGTCGCCGCAGCCAAATTAAAACGTTTTAAATTGATGCCTGAGAAGATACAAGTTCACCTGTACAAGGCGCTGGTGAGGCCTGTGTTGGAGTACCCATCTATACCACTCGTCACATTCGGGAAGACTAGACTACAACAACTACAGAGCTTCCAAAACAAGTGTTTGAGATTAGCCAGTTGCCAAGCGCCACCCTACCAGGAGACAGTGGAAACCATCCAACTAAGAAATAAAACAGAGGACCTCAACGTCAGGTTCCATCGCCTAGGGAAGAAGGTTTGGGACAGGCTCCTGGACGACCCTCACAGCCCAGACCACCTACGCGGGGAAGACATCAACGAGGGGCGACCCCACTCCTCGTGGCCCCGGAGTCTGCCCGCACTACAACAACCCAACCCGCGACCCATCTATGATATATATTCACATTTAACAAGTCACAATCTAGTGAGTCCATAACGTAGTACAGTATAAGATTTTAATAAACTTGTAATTGTAAAATCAATCTAGTCATTGTCTACTAAAATAACCATTGTGCAACCTCATCCTAAATCCTAGGTTAGCTTAGTTAGCCAACAAACAAGGGGTGTCGTCCCCCTCTGTTTAACTCATTAAACTTCTTTTCCAACCTCCCCCACGACTATCTGTTGTGACTTCTCTATCCCTCATGTCTGGCTTTGCCTTGAGCCCCAGCATACCTTCCTTCCATTCCCCACCTTAACCTAAAAAAAAAAAAAAAAAAGTGTACTCGGTTATGAGGCGAGTCATCTCCAAACTCATTTCTTTGGTGGCCGCACACTTGGGTGGTTCAAACAGGTTAGTTGGCGAACACCTGACAATTTTTGAGTAAGTTTCTTTAACCCATATGTCCGCATTTTCCATCGATATTCCATTCCAGTGTGGTGGCTGTCTGCCATTCACCTCGTGGACTTCTGCTACTGTTGGAGCAGC
>NW_024747554.1:0-6863 GCF_018991925.1 Homarus americanus | reverse complement strand
AATGTCCGCGTCGATTCCGGGCCAAAATACAGTCTGCTTCGCCCGTCGCTTGGTGGCCTCCACTCCTCGATGGCTGTCGTGATGGCGGGTCAAGGTACGGCGGCGTAGGGCAGCAGGAATGACTACTCGTGGACCATACAAGACGAGGTCTCCGTCACAATAGAGGTCCTCGCGTATCTTCCAGTACGGGAGTAGCGATTCATGAAGGTCGTATCGGTTAGATGGAAATCCCTGGGACACACAGTCGACGAGCCGGATGTAGGAAGGGTCGGCCCGGGCTGTGGTGCGGAGATCTTCAAGAGTCTTGTCTGCATCCGGTGCTGTAAACTCTTCTGATGTGAAGACGGCCTTCAATGAGACTACTGACTTGAGGGATGCGGCAGCTGTAGAACACAACATCTCGTCCTCTGGGGTGGGACAACTGACAGGGGTGCGGGGCAGAGCATCCGGGATGCACAGCAGCTTACCCGCACGCCACACAGCCGTGAAGAGATAAGGCGAGAGCTTCTTTTTCAAACGTTGAAGGCGAGGATTCTCTACTGCATCCAAAGAGTAGTGATTGATAATAGGTACAAGAGGGCGATGATCCGTGAAGAGGGTGAAGTGCTGAAGTCCTATCAGGTAGAGGCGGCACTTCGCCATCGCCCAGACAACAGCCAACATCTCCAGCTCAATCGTGGCATATCGGGTCTCGGCGTCCGTTAGGAACATGGATCCACACTGAATTAAGCGGAGTTGTCCACCGCCATGGTCCTCCAGAAGGGCGTAACCAACGCCGTAGAGTCTGGAGGCGTCAGTCTGGAGGATGGTGGGTAGGGCTGGGTCGTAGCAGGCGAGGACAAGTGGACTTAAGAGGGCCTGCTTGACTCGCTGGAAGGCCTCTTGATAATCTGGGGTCCACAGGAATGTCCTCCTTTGGCTCAGCAGGGGGCGTAACGGCTGGGCTGCGGCAGAGATGTCAGGTGAAAATTCAGCCAGCTTATTGACCAGACCGAAAAAAGAACTGAGGTCTGTCAGGTTGGCAGGGGTTGGAAAATCCCTGATTCCACTTAATTTCTCCGGGTCAGCTGCAATACCTGATGCTGAGAGAGTGTACCCACAGAAGTTCACTAATGGTGAGGCGACTACGAACTTGTCAGCGTTGAGGGTAATCCCGTACTTTCGACATCTGGTGAGAACTTCATATATTCGGGAGAGGTGGGCACAGTAGTCTTCGTCATGGAGTAAAATATCATCAACCACCTTGACACAATTCGTGACTCCTTGAAGGGCCGCGTCACCACGTTGACAGAATGCATCGCCCATAGCGGCAAATCCCATGGGGCCTCTGCAATACTGATATCTTCCATATGGTGTGATGAATGTAGTCAAATGCTGGTCTTCTTCGGCCAACTCAATCTGCCAATAACCACATAAGGCGTCCATCGTTGTAAAAAACTTCGCCTTCGGGTCCACATTTCGAACAGCTGCGAAGGGTGTGGGTGAAGGGTGGGCTGGACGGGAAACTTGCTGGTTAAGTTTTGATAGATCGGTGGTGATCCGTACTCCACCACGAAGTTTTGCGACGGGGACGAGAGGGTGGCACCAAGGTGAAGGTTCGTCTCCGGCCGGCTTGATGATTCTCTGAGCAACCATGGAGTCAAACTCTTGTCTAACTAGCTCCCTGTAGGCGTGAGGAATCAAACGAGGGGTGTGGATGGCAAACGGTGTGGCACCATCCTTAAGATGAATCTTCATAGGTGGACCCACCATCGGCTTGAGTGGTGTGGATCCTAAAGATTTCTTCGTAACCAACACGTCAGCAAACTCCTTGAGAAGGTAAGCTCTTGCATCAGAAGGGGACGTGTTAGTAGAGATAGGGAGTTCCTTAAACCTGTTGACATGGGTGACCTTTAAAATAGGTTTGGGGAATTCCTTGGAAATAATGGCCAACTCTTGACAATGGCCATATGATAAAAGTGGAGTCGGGATCTCATCATGAACATCAATCCGGGCTGAGCAAGACTGCTTACCAAAGGTAAGAGTAGCCCAGAAAGATCCCAAAGCTGGAGCCATCTTGGAACCATCAGCTGTCAGTTTCGTTGTCTGATGAGGGGGCTGTAGGTTGCTCCGGGGTATTCCCAAACTTGCTAAGTGTTGTGGACCAATTACTGAGACGTCAGCACCGGTGTCAGGTAACATCTAAAGACTGGATGACAAGTTACCGTGAGAAATGACGGAACTGATGTGCTGGGGCGTCGTGTCTGTGGAACAATGTACACGACGACAGGAACGCTACTGGGCACAGCGTCTTGATGCTTGCCAGAAGGAGGGGGCGTGCCAGCACTACCTGAGGATGACTTCTTGGATCCTTGGTGGTGTCCTTTCTGTGTCTTCTTACTACAACATTTGTCATAATGGCCCACACGGCCACAAAGTCTGCACTGATTTGATTTTGATTTTGCCGCTTGCAGCGGCTACTTTATTGTGCACCCCACACTCATCCTGTGAGCGGTAGCGCAAAAGGATTACAGAGTAGGGTTTACAAAGGGTCATAATAATTAACCCCGGTTGTCAGGATATTATGGCACCGAAAGTTACACAGTATTTCATTTACATTATTTGTTTAGTTCTATACATAAAGGGTAACTTATTCACAAATGCGTGAGAACAGGCGTGTGAGGCAGTATGTCTGGCCTCACACTTTGTTATTCACATTTACGTGGGAAGTATTCAAGCACATTGCGTATTTGGTTCTGGTACATGAGAACTGATATAGTTAATGAGCGCAAAAAAGTGGATACAATCTTATTATGTCGGCTACCTTGCCATTAGAGATGAAGTGTTGTGCCATTTCACACACAGTGTGCTTGGACCTGTCCCTAAAAGGTTCTATCTTCACACAGTAGAGGACGTAGTGTTCAAGTGTGTGGCCATATGTCTGGCCACACACTTTACATTTTGTCTTGTTTACATCTGCTTGAGGAACATACTGCCAGAGGTACTTATATCCTAACCTTAATCTAGTGGTTACAACATCTTGTAATCTAGTGATCTTGTTACTTGCTCCATATACATGTTTCACTTGATACATCTCATCATGGTAAACTATGGATCGACTAGTGCCTGTTTGCACTTGTCTACTTGCGTCAAACTCATCAATAAGTTCTTTCCTAATTACAATTTTATGGGTTCTTTTTGACAGACCCAAATTGTATTCAACGGTGTCTTTGTTAGACGCGAGTTTGGCGAGGGCATCAACTCTGTCATGTTTTATGAGGCCTATGTGAGAGGGGATCCACACCGAGTTTGACCCTGACACCCCGGTCAACAAGGCACGCATATTTGTGTCTGGCTTCAGAGACAAGATCGTGACAACCTGAGTCGAGGGTACCAAGGGCAAGTAGTGAGGATAGAGAGTCAGTGATGATGAGACTGCCAGTAACAGTGGTTTCAATGAATTTAATAGCTGTGAGTATGGCAACTAATTCAGTTTGTAGAGTGGATGCCCAGCTGTTAATTCTAACTCCTTTCTCAATTATATTACCGTCAGGTTGAGTCACAACAATAGCACTTCCAGCCCTCCCACAGGCGGTGTTTAGAGATCCATCAGTGTAGATGGTCTGTGTGATATTATCATCAGTCTGTAGAGTGTGTATGTGTTCAAGAGCTCTCAGTTTGGCAGTGTGTTGGAGATAAATGCTTTGTATAATTAATTTTTTAGGCGGATACGTCGGTATTGTGATATCGAAGGGAACTGTCCGCCAGGTGGCAGGAAGCGCTGTTGTGTCTCAACTTTGTACAGGTGGTCTAGTCCAAACATCTTCATATGTGTAGCTGTAGTTTGGATCCATTTCGACTCAGTAGTCCCATGGTTCATACATTCTAGCAATTTTAAGGAAACAATGTTATCAGGATCACCACGCAGAAGCCTCAGGGCTATCATGAGGTTGACTTCAATTATTCTATCTTTTACACTGGGTATACCTAGTTCTTTCCTCATATTAAGTACTTTAGTGCTCATGGGACATCCTAGGATAATTCTGAGGGCTTTATTTTGCATTTTCGAGCCACAACGCCTTCCTATCACAAATGACCAGGCTGGTGCGTAGGTGTTCATCAGAGAGATCCGAGTAGCCCAGGGCAATGGTTTAACACCCCATTATTAGTAATCTGGCAGTGGGCCAAAATTTTTCACACTTCTAAGAGAGGTCTCAGCCTCCGTCAGTACATTGCGGGTTAGCTGTTGTGCGGCAGGAAGGCGTAAGGGACGGATACACCAAGATATTTGGGTGAAGAGCCAAATAACAGGTTGTTACTATCTGAACTTGGCGGGCCCAAGTTTGCGGTCTTAAATGGTTTGAGCAACACTCAGCTTCTTGCCAGTGGAGATAATAAGACCGAGGTGTTCACAGGCTGTGTATACATGGTTCAGGGTGGTTTGCATTTCACGATGAGTTTTAGTATGTATAAGAATATCATCAGCATAGCTGATTGAGATATTGCTGGGGTTGTCTGGTATTAAATTTAATAATGCATTCATAAGAACATTGAACAAAGTGGGGCTAAGTACTCCACCTTGAGGGGTACCAAGTTGCATATCTTTAACTTCACTTTTGTAACCCTGAAACAGTGCAGCAGCCCTTCTGTTGGTTAGGTAACCACTTATCCAGTGTAACAGCCTACCTCCTATATCCATTTTGGCTGGTTCGTACAATATCAGTTGCCTATTGGCAATATCAAATGCAGCTTTTAGGAAGAGCTACACCCGCCACCTGGTGTTGGCCGTGTCTGGTGACCATCATATTAACAAGGCCGCTCTCTCGTGCCTTGTCCACACGCCACCCCCCACCTCCATATTGTACCGTTTTGTCCTTTATTAACGGTGGTGTTACTACAGGCAGCGTGGTGTGGGGGGAGGGCCTCTGCTTCACATTGTTCAGTCTTTGACGTGTAACACAAAACGTGAGATGTTGTGGTCCTTCACTACCTCACAACACACACACATCTCCTAGTTACCACATGCTGTTGTTATTAAAGCTCCACCAATGAGTAAGCGTCGCTGTCTCGTCCTTTGCTCCGCTGACCATTACAGTGTGTAGCTGTAGGACTCGCCGCCGTGTTTGTTTCATGTAGCGACACTAAACTCCCGGAAATTTGTAGGTGTTAAGCTGGAGCGTTTGAGCTGTTGTTGTCGTCACCTTGTTGATGTTTTGTAGGTCCGTGTTGGCTGAGGATTGTTGTTAGTGTTTCTTAAGGCATTAATAAACTAGTCATGAGGTTCTATAGAATTATATCCTGCTGTTCTTTTTGTTCTTGTTCTTTTTATTGTTGTTGTTGTTCTTCAGTTGCATAATTCGAGTTTTGATTATTAGTAGAAGTTTGACGGGCTGGATTCTCTTATCGTTTCTTTAATTCATAAACAAGAACCGTAAACACAAGAGCAAAACAAAGACATAACCAATGAACTGAAAACAAATATATTGAAGGTTTAAATTTCTGGGATAGATTTAAATAGATCTTGGGTATATTTTCTCGTTCTTGGAGGTCAGGCCAGGCCAGGTCAGGTCATGTCATGTTAGGTGTACCGAATACGCTAGCAGAGGTGGTCAGATGCCTTGGGAATACTGCAGAGTAATTGAGGTCAGGTCAGGTGGCCTCAATACCTGCTTCAAGGTGTAATAGAGGTGAAAAATAATGGGTTTCTTGATTGGATCTGGTTAAGTCAGGTCAGGTAAAGTCAGATACAGAGGCTGGGTGTATGACTGTGGGTTGGTGGGTGTATGACTGTGGGTTGGTGGGTGTATGACTGTGGGTTGATGGGTGTATGACTGCGGGTTGGTGGGTGTATGACTGCGGGTTTGTGGGTGTATGACTGCGGGTTGGTGGCTGTTTGACTGTGGGTTGGTGGGTGTATGACTGTGGGTTGATGGGTGTTTGACTGCGGGTTGGTGGGTGTATGACTGTGGGTTGGTGGGTGCATGATCAGGCTGGGGTGGGCTGACTGTGTTACAGGGTAAAGGATTGTGGCTGGTGGGTGCATGACTGTGGCTGTGGTATGACTGTGGCTGGGTGTGGCTGGACTGCTGGTAAGGACTGTGGCTGATGGGTGGCTGACTGCGGGCTGGTGTGGTGACTGAGGCTGGTGGCTGGCTTGACCTTGGGCTGGTGTATGATCAGGGCTGATGCGGGCGACAGGCTGATGGGCATGACTGTGGCCAGGCTGGTGCGATCAGGCTGGTGGGTGTATGACTGTGGGTTGGTGGGTGTATGACTGTAGGTTGATGGGTGTATGACTGGGTTGGTGGGTGTATGACTGTGGGTTGGTGGGTGTATGACTGTGGGTTGATGGGTGTATGACTGTAGGTTGATGGGTGTATGACTGTGGGTTGGTGGGTGTATGACAGTGGTGACAAGGATTATTTGAGCTTGACAAAATTTAGATAGATAGCAGCATGGTTTAGTCGTGTTCAGTTTAGTTTAAATTGTGTTTAGGTTAGGTTGGGTCATGTCAGGTACAGAGTTTGGCCAGGGTCCTTTATTCAAGCTGTCAGGGTTAAACTTCCTTCCTAGAAAGATGAACACACGAACCTACGGACGACACACGAACACAATAACACATGATCATACACGGAAACGAACACACGAATGGACATACTCAGGATATCGGGGAATAAATATAAAATTATAAAAATACATAAAAAGTCTTTGACGGATAAACAACTTTGTAATGTTAGAATCGATATTACTGATATTATAGAAAATCAAACTAACTTCCTTTAAACACTCCTGGCTCTTCCTGTGTATAAGAAGAGTTTAATCTGGTATATTTTTTTTTCTAGTAATTGGTGTTATCAGGGGAAGAGATTGTGTCGTTTGTGGTC
>NW_024747553.1:0-11637 GCF_018991925.1 Homarus americanus | reverse complement strand
CCTTATAATACTTTATTAGATACGTATATTTAAGTATTCAATTGTTCAATATACACCATTGATCTTATTAAGGTAAGCTGTAAGATCAGCGCTACAGTACAGTATAACATTTTCCCCCTGATTCACAGCTTAAAAAACCTCAACTCATAATTCTGACGTTCAATTATATAACTATAAATAATAGTAGTACAGTACATTAATACACACATACATCAATCATATTTCATATATATATATATATATATATATATATATATATATATATATATATATATATATATATATATATATATATATATATATATATATATATATATAAACTCCTTTTTCAACTAAAAAATAACATCTCACAAATGACATCGATGTTATATTACATTCTGAAATATTAACAATAAAATTTCAAGTTCAATAAAAACCTCTCACTCATAACTACGGCGCTACGCCACACCTTAAACTGCGTCAAAATCAACTTACACCTCAATCAATAATACCCGAAATTGCATCGAGTTTTTTCCCTTATACATTTTTTTTTCACAATACAGATCCACCTGTTAAAAAAACCTGTCACTCATAATAGCGATGTTAAACTGTACTGGAAACGGCATCCAAATCTTTCAGTGTTAAGTTAAAAAAATGATGGACGATGACAAGAACAAAAGGTGGGCGAGGATCACGTGACCACATCAAACACAGCAGTATCATGCATCAGGCAACGTCCTCCTCGTCATCCTTGCTTTATAAAAAATATAAAAAAGAAAAAATATGTTTTTGTAAACTAAGGCTTTTATTGATGAGTCAAACTCAATTTTAGCGGCGCTTGCGTGCGTGTCCGGTGTGCGCGCGTGTATGTATGTGTGTGAGTGTATGCGCGCGTGTATGCATGTGTGTGAGTGTATGCGCGTGTGTATTTGCCTATTTCTTTTTTATTTTGTGTGTGTGTATCGGTGTGTGTGAGAGTATGTGTGCGTGTGTGTGTGTTTGAGTGTGCTTGTGTGTATCTGAGTGAGTGCGGGTGTGGTGAGTGAGTGTGTGTGTCTGAGAGCAGTTAGAATGGGGTAGACGGTGAGTGTGCGATTGTGCGTGTGTGCGTGTGTGTGAACGACATGTATATTTATTACACATCTGACCGGCTATCACACCTACATCGAATTGCAAATAAGTTTTAGGCAACATCCAATAACTCTGTTGACATGGGTAACAGCTGATATCATGGGTAACAGCTGATATCATGGGTAACAGCTGATATCATGGGTTACAGCTGATATCATGGGTAACAGCTGATATCATGGGTAACAGCTGATATCATATGTAACAGCTGATATCATGGGTAACAGCTAATATCATGGGTAACAGCAGATATCATATGTAACAGCTGATATCATGGGTAACAGCTAATATCATGGGTAACAGCAGATATCATGGGTAACAGCAGATATCATGGGTAACAGCAGATATCATGGGTAACAGCTGATATCATGGGCAACAGCTGATATCATGGGTAACAGCTGATATCATGGGCAACAGCTGATATCATGGGTACAGCTGATATCATGGGTAACAGCTGATATCATGGGTAACAGCTGATATCATGGGTAACAGCAGATATCATGGGCAACAGCAAATATCATGGGTAACAGCAGATATCAAGGGTAACAGCTAATATCATGGGTAACAGCAGATATCATGGGTAACAGCTAATATCATGGGTAACAGCTAATATCATGGGTAACAGCAGATATCATGGGTAACAGCAGATATCATGGGTAACAGCTGATATCATGGGTAACAGCTGATATCATGGGTAACAGCAGATATCATGGGTAACAGCTAATATCATGGGTAACAGCAGATATCATGGGTAACAGCTAATATCATGGCAAATAGCCAATATCATGGGTAACAGCTACACATCATGGGTATCAGCTGATATCATGTGGGGTAACAGCGATATCATGGGTAACAGCAGATATCATGGGTAACAGCTAATATCATGGGTAACAGCAGATATCATGGGTAACAGCTAATATCATGGGTAACAGCAGATATCATGGGTAACAGCTAATATCATGGGTAACAGCAGATATCATGGGTAACAGCAGATATCATGGGTAACAGCAGATATCATGGGTAACAGCTGATATCATGGGTAACAGCTGATATCATGGGTAACAGCAGATATCATGGGTAACAGCTAATATCATGGGTAACAGCAGATATCATGGGTAACAGCTAATATCATGGGTAACAGCTAATCTCATGGGTAACAGCAGATATCATGGGTAACAGCTAATATCATGGGTAACAGCAGATACTCTGGTAACAGCTAATATCATGGGTACAGCAGATATCAAAACAGCTACTATCATGGGTAACAGTTAATATCATGGGTAACACAGCTGATATCATGGGTAACAGCAGATATCATGGGTATATCATGGGTAGCTAATATCATGGGTAACAGCAGATATCATGGGTAACAGCTGATATCATGGGTACAGCAGATATCATGGGTGGGTAACAGCTAATATCATGGGTAACAGCTAATATCATGGGTAACAGCTGATATCAGTGGTAACAGCAGATATCATGGGTAACAGCAGATATCATGGGTACAGCTAATATCATGGGTAACAGCAGATATCATGGGTAACAGCACATCAGGGTAACAATAATATCATGGGTAACAGCTGATATCGCTGGGTACAGCAGATATCATGGGCTGATATCATGGGTAACAGCTGATATCATGGGTAACAGCAGATATCATGGGCAACAGCAAATATCATGGGTAACAGCAGATATCAAGGGTAACAGCTAATATCATGGGCAAAGCAGATATCATGGGTAACAGCTAATATCATGGGTAACAGCTAATATCATGTAACAGCAGATATCATGGGTAACAGCAGATATCATGGGTAACAGCTGATATCATGGGTAACAGCTGATATCATGGGTAACAGCAGATATCATGGGTAACAGCTAATATCATGGGTAACAGCAGATATCATGGGTAACAGCTAATATCATGGAGCGCTATCATGGGTAACAGCTAATATCATGGGTAACAGCTGATATCATGGGTAACAGCTGATATCATGGGTAACAGCAGATATCATGGGTAACAGCAGATATCATGGGTAACAGCTAATATCATGGGTAACAGCAGATATCATGGGTAACAGCTAATATCATGGGTAACAGCAGATATCATGGGTAACAGCTAATATCATGGGTAACAGCAGATATCATGGGTAACAGCAGATATCATGGGTAACAGCTGATATCATGGGTAACAGCAGATATCATGGGTAACAGCATAAGGTAGATATCATGGGTAACAGCAGATATCATGGGTAACAGCTAATATCATGGGTAACAGCTAATATCATGGGTAACAGCAGATATCATGGGTAACAGCTAATATCATGGGTAACAGCAGATATCATGGGTAACAGCTAATATCATGGGTAACAGCAGATATCATGGGTAACAGCTAATATCATGGGTAACAGTTAATATCATGGGTAACAGCTGATATCATGGGTAACAGCAGATATCATGGGTAACAGCAGATATCATGGGTAACAGCTAATATCATGGGTAACAGCAGATATCATGGGTAACAGCTGATATCATGGGTAACAGCAGATATCATGGGTAACAGCAGATATCATGGGTAACAGCTAATATCATGGGTAACAGCTAATATCATGGGTAACAGCTGATATCATGGGTAACAGCAGATATCATGGGTAACAGCAGATATCATGGGTAACAGCTAATCTCATGGGTAACAGCAGATATCATGGGTAACAGCTAATATCATGGGTAACAGCTAATATCATGGGTAACAGCTAATATCATGGGTAACAGCAGATATCATGGGTAACAGCAGATATCATGGGTAACAGCAGATATCATGGTAACAGATATCATGGGTAACAGCAGATATCATGGGTAACAGCAGATATCATGGGTAACAGCTGATATCAAGGGTAGTAAAGTGATATAAGGATAAGAGTTGATAATTATAAACACAACAGCAAAACAGAGGGAAAAAAATATCCCCATTTCCACAACAGTAAACAACAGAGTTTACAGGACCTACTGTACTACCCCCTAAAGCAGCATCAGTGTGGCTTGGTTAGAAAAAAGTTCTCTGTCAGTCAATCAGGATCAATCAGCCGGTTAGGATCAGTTAATGAACCAGTCAGAAAGGAAAGATTAGTCAGTCAATCGCCCAGTCATTCATTCAATCAGTCAGTCAGGATCATTCAATCAATCAATCAGTCAGTCAGGATCTGTTAATGAACCAGTCAGTCATACAATGAATTAGTCAGTCATACAGTGAGTCAGTCAATCAGGATCAACCAATTTAGATAAAAACAACAAGAGGAAAACATAGGAAAAGGGTGGGTGGGGGATTGGTGGGGGGGGGTGGGTGGGGGGAGGTAAATTTTAGTACCAAAGGAGGCAGAGGGAGGGAGGGAGGGTGTGGGAGCCCAGTGTACAGGTCGATGTGAAGACGGACGATCACTTCACCACCTTCCACACAATTGATCGTCGCGCTGACCTCACCTCTCTAACTGTCGTCACCTCAGGTCACTTGGGGTCACGCCCATTAACCCCCTGAGTTGTTTATATGGGATGTTGGGATTTTGTTGTTGTTGTTGAATTTTTTCTCTGTTGTCTACATCACGGAGAGGGTTGGTACTGGAGAAAGGCGAGTCTAGACATAACCGGATAACCTGGTCCAGCGAACAGGAACTCCCGGAGTAGAATACACATAAGTTTAATCCAAAGCCAAATATGCCAGTCTAACGAACTGGAAACTTCCGGCGCAGTTTATAGAGCTACAGCAATAAGCTAATTCGTCGATAGTACAATTGCCAAATATTATTCAGAGTATCTTTGTAAGACACTAAAACTTAACCGAAAACAAATATTCAGGTCTAATGAAATAAAAACTCCCAGCTTAGAGTTCTAACATAGCACTAATAGAATGCTATCTAACTTTATCTGGATATTTTCTCGTCAAGTCACTGTTGTGTGGACCGGCCTAAGGGGTGGAAGTAACTTGGACTGATGCAAAGTAGGTGTGCAGAGTAACACAACATTAATAACAAAACTTAATATTGTTTACAACCCATCAAAGACTTATGAGTTAGCAGCTGGCACCCTGACAGCCAAGGATCTGATGTATCAACTGTAGGAAATTCAACAAATTGAAACGTCTATATTGTTTTATCTATCATCACTTGAGATATAAAATAATGTCGTGTATCTTGTAACTACTTAATGTTTTAAGATCTGAATGACATTGTCATATTTCAGCCATAAAAATTTCCTATGTTCCAAGAAAGGTATAATATTGGCCATTTGGGAGAGGATGAAGAATTCTGGGAGCAACAAGACAGTAGCGATGGCGGTCCTCCGTCGTTTGTGGAGACCAGCGCTGACAACCCCACCAGCGTAGAGCACAGTGGCGAAGAAGGTTTCAGGTAATTTAGCGCTGGACAAAGTTTCTTTTTTTCAGCATATAGTAAAATATATTTTCTCAACACCCACATCAGTACCTTACAGTGGTGTCCACAACACACATCTCCCCTCAACAATGTAAACAAGCAAAAGGATGTGAGAGCCTTGTGCATGGTTTATCAGAACACTGTCCTGCACCACACTTGTTGCTTATTGTAACACCTACTGAATTCTTATACAACTGTCAACTGATAAATGACCAACATGACTTAGACGTATATTTAGGTTGTAGGAATGTCCACTATAGTACAGGTATTTTATATATATATATATATATATATATATATATATATATATATATATATATATATATATATATATATATATATATATATATATATATGCTGATAACCATTATTATTATTATTATTATTATTATTATTAACACAGCAAATAGGTGTTGTTTCCTGTTGTTAAATCACAGCCTCGCCTTTGCTGAGTTTCGTAAAATCGGTTCAGTGGTTTTATAGATATTTGTTTCAGACACACACATACACATTAAGGAGACAACTACAATGCCTCCTTTCTCTCTTGGGACTGAAATACTAACCAGGAAGAAAATTCCCCAGACGCCAAAGGTAATCTGTTAGAGTAAGTTTGATGCTTTCAGAGGAAGACATCTCCTGCTATAAAGCATCATCTGATCTGTTTAGCATGACTGAGACACCATAAATCAAGATTAACTTCATTTTGCATCTAAAAGAGTCTTTTGATCTAGTACAAAAGCTAAGGTGAAATAGTAGGAGAGGACAATATAATTATTTCAGCTAATTCCACAGGTAATATTTTATGGTCATAGCTCGTAACATAAATCCAGAATTATAATTTGTTTCTGGATATTATCATTAACTTATCAATACTTCACTATAATTTAATTGAGACTTTATTGATTTTTATATATATTTTTTTTTAACAAGGAACAGAATTATTGCTGTGTGGGAAAGGATATTGAGTTCATTACCCGTAACTTAGTGGTGTTTGTGTATGGTTATATATAGTCAATAATACATATGATGATGTTAAAAAGCCCCTAGAATGAACTACAGTATGTGAACCGCTGTTAAAACTTTGTCGTAATTCGTAATCGTGATCCTAAGTCTGACGAATGTTTGAAGGAAGGCCATGTGTATCACACCAGATTGGTATTTAAAAAACTTGTATTTTTTATAACCAGATGACCGACAACTGGGTGAGGTGTCACAGCCCAGTCGAGTATTTCACAAAAGCTCTTGGCTAAGTGAATGTTTCGCGTTGTTGTTCCATGAAAAACGTTCACTAGAAGCAACACTCGTCTCTAGTGCAGCACAAATTTAACTCCAACACAAAAGTTTCAGGCAAAAAAATAAAAACAAAAGGAAAATGACGCAAGGAGAGTATAAGCATTTAGAAACCATCGAATGTTTTTAGTTTTTCCTGGGCTGCGGGAACATAGGAGAGTTTTAAGCATCTAATTTGCATAATGCATGAGTTTTAGTAATAAATAATGACAGCGAGAGCACACCAGGCTTTACGGAGAGCCTGACCTGGGTCTGTTATACGAGGTGTGGGCTCTCCTGGGGGGGCGGGGTGTTCGTCCTCATGCTAGACTTAGTAAAACATGTGATTATTTGTAGTTTCCGGGTTACTGTTACACTGTGTGGGTAACCATGAGCCCCTGCGATATGGTGTAACGTCATCAATATTTATCTCCTCTTGAAGGTAACAGACATGTCATTATTGTGGATTTTCTTCCTGTTTTCCTCTTCATTCTTTCATTTTTTCTTTCATTCTTCTTGGAGATAATTCACAAACCATCGCCACTTCATCAATCTTGAGCTAATTAATTTGAAGTTTGAAATTTAATTAATCTTAATTTCTCTTTTTTTTAATGTTATACAGCAAAAAGTTAAATTCACTAAATTACATATGTATTTAAGTTTCTCTGTTTATCCATATTTAGACCAATCATGTTGTAAGTTGTTACGATAGACCACCTTTACTATTTTTTTCCATTTTACAAGGGTCAAAGGTCACCGACGAATCATCTGAGTCTGAATGGAGACAATATCATGACGTCTTCAATTCCCACATATGTTACTATATATCTGAGAAACACACACACATACACACACACACACACACACACACACACACACACACATTCCACAGCCTCAGTCACAGATGCCCAGCTGACTGGAAGACCTCTTATGTAATCACCAGTTCCTGTCAACCAGCCTAATAACAATCCTAAATCAGCTACGACCTATTGCAATCACCCCAATACCCAGCCTAATCTGTGAAAGTTTTAGCTTTGACTGGGCTTATGCTGATATTGTTGCAGGAGTCGTAGACCCTCAGCAATTTGGCAACAACATGAAAAAATCTCCACCACTCACTGTCTTTGTCAGCTTTCTCGATTACATATACCGCCATCCGAGAAACGAAAACGGGCCTGTCGCTATCGCCTTCATTGATTTCACTCAAAGCGTTCGACCTAGTCGACCAATATAATTCCAGAACAAAGCTATTGACCTCGGGCTTCGGAGAAGTCTCATACCATGGCTTACAGACTTCCTCAGTGACCGACGCCAAGCTGTACGCTTCCGAGGGGCTGTCTCCACCTTTCAGTCACTCACCTGTGGCGTTCCCCAAGGCACCAAGATGGGACCACTCTGCTTCCTTATGCTCATCAATGATGCCCTAAGAGAGACCCCTGCTCGCTGGAAATATGTCGACGACTCCACCATTGGGATCAGCGTCAACAATTCTGCTCCCAACTATACCGCCCTTCAGGATGAACAGTCTCCAAAACTGGGCCACCAACAACCATGTCACCATCAACCATACCAAGACCATGGTTATGCACATCAACCTCTCCTCCGACATTGTCCCACCTCCTTCCATTACCCTAGGTCCGAACACACTCCAGGTTGTAGATTCCACGAAGCTCCTTGGCGTCACCATAGACAACAAACTAAATTGGAAACCACACGTCAGTGAAGCTGTCAAAGCCTCCAGTTTCCGTCTCCACCTGCTCCGCCGACTCAAGTCCCTCGGAGTTCCTGCACACGAGCTCCTCAGTGTATACACAACATTCATACTTCCCAAGCTCACCTATGCCTCCCCCACCTGGTCTTCCTCCCTAAATGCCAACAACGTAAACACCTAGAAAAAGTGCAAAAGAGGGCATGCAAGATTATTCTCTCCCCTTCCTACTCCACATATCAAGAAGCGCTCAACACACTGACCCTTTCGACTCTCACTGACCATCACCACGGCCTCATCTGCAAATTTGGTAAGAAGCTTCTACACCACCCCCGACACAGGCCCCTACTACCACCTGAGATCCCCTGTCCGAGAATTGCTGTTCGACACCACAACCGCATCCAGCCCATACGTGCACGAACTGATCGCTATAAGAACAGCCCAGTCCCAACCATTGTAAAAATTATCAATAACATGTAATAAATCAGTGTATTCACTCCCAGTAAACACTGCTCCCTACACTGTCACTATGTTGGAAGTCGAATCAGGTTTGAGCTGATCCTCATCTAAGCGATATATGTCTTATTTAGTGTCACTTATGTCACTTGTATATTATTTGTAATTGCACCCATTCCCCAAATATGTAACTGTATATTTTCAGCCTTCTGGCTACAAGCTTCTTTCACTAAAACCGTTAATTATTATTATTTATTACATATACACACACACACACACACACACACACACACACACACACACACACACACACACACACACACACACACACCTTATATATCGCGTTCATTCTGGTTTATCCTTGATTTATCTACACTATCTTTACTTTTCTGTTTTCACTAATTTTCTTATTTTTGTAATAATCTATGGAAACAATATGACGATACAAACAAAAAAGACTCACATAGTATCAGTGTGTGTGTGTGTGTGTGTGTGTGTGTGTGTGTGTGTGTGTGTGACAGGAAGGAGAGATAACTTTATTTTTATTATACACGAGAGGACTAAAAAATGTATATCTCACTCGACAGTTGTAGCAAAATGGTCTCATAAACACATACCATTTGAGGGGACAAGCTGAATCCCAGACAAACCGAGAGCCGGATCTGAGGTATTATATTTAAGCTCTTTTTTTTTCTTTTTTTTTAGATTAGCTTAGGTTAGATTAGGTTAGGTTAGATTAGGTTTAGGTTAGGTTACGTTAGGGGTAGGTGGGTTAGGTTAGGTTAGCTGAGAATGGGTTCCTGCTCCTGTTTATTTGCTCACCTAACCTGTCCTCTAACATAGCCTTTACTGCCCAACTTAACTTTGCCAACATCATCGTCACCTCATTACGATTTTATAAGCTTGATTGGGCTAGCTGTGATTGCCTTTGGGCATGGTGTCCCGGTAGTCATCAAGCAAATTTGAAACCGGATGTTCTGCTTATCGCCATTCACCTTTTATAGAGTTGGAACTGGACGTTACAAGTAGGACTTCCAAGCGACCTGAAAAAGGCAGGATTCTTATTCCCTTACATTACCCTAACATACTCGTTAACATACCCCTAACATAAGGAACACTACCGTCTAACATAACTACTCTACCTCTAACATAACCTAACCTAACGTACACTACCGTCTAACATGACTTAATCTACCTCTAACATAACCTAACCTACCCCCTAACATAGCTTACCCCGGCCTAACATACTGTATAACCAACCTTCACCAGGCCGAACTCACACACACACACACACCTCTAATACGATAAATCGACCCTGGAATCTTGCCGGAGACCAGTTATATGCTTTAGTGGTCTTCGGCGATAGCAAGAGAGAGTCACCCACTGGAGTTGGCTGGTGCTAAGCCTCTTTATCTTCACACTATCTAATATTCTGGCATCCTTATCGCGTGTCTTTTAAAAGCTCTCGGAACATTCCTACACTCCCAACTTTTACCAGCCAGTGAAAGTCTGTACGTTTTTCACTTTTACAGCTGTTATAAGTTCTGTAAACTCTGGTAGGTTCATGTAACTTTTCTCATTTTCGTTGGACGCATAGGAAAAACGAGTTGATTGTTAAGCACACCTGGTGATGTTTGTTAGTGTGTGTGTGTGTGTGTGTGTGAGTGTGTGTGTGTGTAGGAAGGGAAAATACGTTGTCATATAACTACTGTTGTTTCTATTCCAAACTCCCCTACCGCTACCACAACTGTTGTTATTTCTCTTACCACTTAATATTTTAGAGGTTTTGTTTTATAACTCCCACTACTTTTATCACCATCGTTATTGTTATGACTGTTGCTATTATTTTACTAATGTTTTGGGGGTGCGGCGACCCAGTGGATATATCTCGTCTCTCTCTTTTAACATAGCAAAGTGGTTTTATTACTATCGCACCAGTCTTATCTCTTTTGCTACATATGATCAGCATACAAAGATGAAGATAATTTATTCCATCGGCCTTTCTCTTTATTTCCCAGCCAATTATATAGTTGGTTACCTGTCTTCTCTTTCTTTCGGATTACCTAATCAACAAAATTTCATAAGTCCTTCTCTCTGGCAGAATAGAAAAAGGACAAATTTAATAACTCCTTTCTCTCTACCAACACCATCAAGACGCAAGAACGTAAGATTAAATCACTCCTCTCTTCTACCAGCATAGCAGAATGGCAGATTACATAGTTCCTTCCTCCCCGGGCCTGCTGAGCTGCCAACAACGGCCGGGACTGTACTTGCCAAGCCTCACGCAAGAATGTCATCCACGCCGGACGGGCACCGCCTCCACGTGACCAGTGACAGGGAGGCGACGGCTGAAAGGAGAGGGAAGATTACACGCGATACCGTCCACACTTACGAACGCCAAAGAGAAAGAGAGAGAGAGAGAGAGAGAGAGAGAGAGAGAGAGAGAGAGAGAGAGAGAGAGAGAGAGAGAGAGATAGAGAGAGAGAGAGAGACATATACAAGTATATACACGATAGATAAGATATAGGCCTATTTATGTGTGTTCACCTTCACATATCGTTTGTTCGTATCGCTCTCGATTCCGTTGCCTCCAGAAAATATAGAAAGTTGTAGATACGTACATATAACCTTACTATAAATTTAACAAAGTAAAATCAGAATATATAATTTTATATA
>NW_024747552.1:0-12634 GCF_018991925.1 Homarus americanus | reverse complement strand
GAGGAGACAGCTGCCAGACCCACATGTACTGCCTGAGAATTTACAAAATTCCCAGGACACTTGGCAGTGTCTGGCATATAAGTACTTGAGGATCATTCGGTGAGGGCGATGGACATTTTAAATGTAACTTCTCATTTTTGTCTCTGTATTAAGAAGTTTTTTCATGACATAATATGTGATCAAAAACAGCGTTATTAGATATAAACTAATCATATATACGACCCAGAAGTAGATGCCAGATATTGCCAAGTGTTCAGAGATTTTGTCCTCAACTGTTACATCCATCGTTGGCTCAGATGACAACAGTTCACAAACAATATACAGCCACCATCAGCAGCTGATAACAGTTAATATAAATCAAACTACCATTACCAGTACCTCGCAATAATATACTTATAATAGAGAACCACTTACAATAGCTGGCAACAGTTGACTTATACACCCACCATCAGCTGGCAACAGTTAACATATACACCCACCATCAACAGCTGGCAACAGTTAACATATACACCCACCATCAGCTGGCAACAGTTAACATGCAGTATGCAACAACGACTGGTAACTGACAACATACAACCACCACTAATAACTGGCAACAGTCAACGAGCCACAATAATATTAACACGACTAAATCATTTCCTTTTTGTTTCTTAACAACAGTCGGTACACCACAATCACTTACATGATGTAAGAAAGTTATGTTGGTAATAGTTGACAAATTGTCAACATATAAAAGTTATTAAGAATAATCCACCATCAATGTTATTTGAGATCTTATATATCTGGCGGCGTCAGAACCCACCGAGAATTAGGGCGTTGAAACCTGTACTTCTCCGAGTATAAAATATGACCCCGGCCACCGTGTTATTATGGGCAAACTTCCGGCCACCACCATCATGAATAACTAACTAGAGATTATCCCCGTCCATTTACCTCAGTTATGTGGGCTACACACACCGTCGTGGCCTGAGGGTCCACAGGTAATAACTGGACACATGACACAGGTTGTTTCTGGAGCCTGGAGACCCACCACTGACCTGCACCTACAGTAACCCACCACTGACCTGCACCTACAGTAACCCACCACTGACCTGCACCTACAGTAACCCACCACTGACCTGCACGTACAGAAACCCACCACTGACCTACACCTACAGTAACCCACCACTGACCTGCACCTACAGTAGCCTCGGGACCCACCACTGACCTGCACCTACAGTAACCCACCACTGACCTGCACCTACAGTAACCCACCACCGACCTGCACCTACAGTAGCCTCGAGACCCACCACTGACCTGCACCTACAGTAACCCACCACTGACCTGCACCTACAGTAACCCACCACTGACCTGCACCTACAGTAGCCTCGAGACCCACCACTGACCAGCACCTACAGTAGCCTCGAGACCCACCACTGACCTGCACCTACAGTAGTCTCGAGACCCACCACTGACCTGCACCTACAGTGTACAATCTTTGTTCCTGGAAACTTAATGATCTACACAAATGAAACTCAACTTATAGCCCAATTAGTGATACACTTTTGGCGGGTAATGATGGTCAGTAATATAATTCGTTGTGTTAAGAACAAGAGAGAGTGTTGAGTGTGTGGGTGCGTGTTCACATAATCAGAAGGAAGTAGTTGGCTTTACTCGACTCACTGTTAGCACCTGGCATGACGTATCACCTGAACTCTGGAGGGAGGATACAGCCAAGTGTTGTGAGTCAGATCCGTGAATTAGAGAGAGGCGGTGACTTGGTGGCGCCCTCGGGAGACACTAGTGACCGCCTCACTCTAGTTGGCCTCAGTGACTCATCAATAAATCCTCTTTTCTTCTTCCTCATACTTCTAAATTTATTATTATCTTCAGGTAAATATTTCTCCTTCTCTTTCCTATGTAACATACAGGTGTTGGTCTGAGACATTTAGCGGTCGTCTTTAAGGCAGGTCCTCGGTGGCTGTCACATCCTTCCCTCATTTTCTCGCCAAGATGCCGTCATAAATTATCCGCTGAAGGAAAGGGTGACGTTATGAGTTTGTACCATTTTTTAAATATTTTTTTTATCTAGTTTGCCTGTGAATATTAAAAATATTTTTCTTAAAGTATTATATTATCATAGTTTTTGTTCATATTCTGTTTTTTATGTTTAATAATAATTTTATAAAAGTTGTTTGATAATCATGTGATCTTCTCCCTCCCTGGTCCTGCTGCAGTATATGTACCCCATAGCTACTCTCCCTCCCTGGTCCTGCTGCAGTATATGTACCTCATAGCTACTCTCCCTCCCTCCCCTGGTCCCAAGGCTGCAGAGCAGTGCACCCCATAGCTACTCCCCAACCTGCTGCAGCATATGCACCCCATAGTTACCTCTCCTGGTCCTGCTGCAGCATATGCACCCCATAGCCACCTCCTGGCTCTGCTGCAGTATGCGTACCCCATAGCTACTCTCCCTCCCTGGTCCTGCTGCATATGTACCCCATAGCTACTCTCCTCCCCTGGTCCTGCTGCAGTATATGTGCCTCATAGCTACTTCCTCCTCCCTGGTCCTGCTACAGTATATGTAAATTCCATAGCTATCTCCTCCCGGTTCTGCTGCAGAGCATGTACCCCATAGCTACTCCTCCTCCCTGGTCCCAAGGCAGCATATGCACCTTATAGCTACCTCCTCCCTGGTCCTGCTGCAGCATATGTACCCCATAGCTATTCTCCCTCCCTGGTCCTGCTGCAGTATATGTACCCCCATAGTTACTCTCCCTCCCTGGTCCTGCTGCAGTATATTTACCCATAGCTACTGTCCCTCCCTGGTCCTGCTGCAGTATATGTACCCCATAGCTACTGTCCCTCCCTGGTCCTGCTGCAGTATATGTACCCCATAGCTACTCTCCCTCCCTGGTCCTGCTGCAGTATATGTACCCCATAGCTACTCTCCCTCCCTGGTCCTGCTGCAGTATATGTACCCCATAGCTGCTCTCCCTCCCTGGTCCTGCTGCAGTATACAGTATGTACCCCATAGCTACTCTTCCTCCCTGGTCCTGCTGCAGTATATGTACCCCATAGCTACTCCCTCCCTGGTCCTGCTGCAGACATGTACCATAGCCACTCTACCCTCCCTGGTCCTGCTGCAGCATATGCACCCCATAGCTACTCTCCTCCCTGGTCCCAAGGCAGCATATGTACCCCATAGCTACTCTCTCCCTCCCCTGGTCCTGCTGCAGTATATGTACCCCATAGCTACTCTCCCTCCCTGGTCCTGCTGCAGTATATGTACCCCATAGCTACTCTCCCTCCCTGCTCCTGCTGCAGTATATGTACCCCATAGCTACTCTCCCTCCCTGGCCCTGCTGCAGTATATGTACCCCATAGCTATTCTCCCTCCCTGGTCCTGCTGCAGTATATGTACCCCCATAGTTACTCTCCCTCCCTGGTCCCAAGGTGCAGAGCATGTACCTACAGCTACTCTCCCTCCCTGGTTCTGCTGCATTATATGTACTTCATAGCGACTCTTATCGTTAGGTCAGACTCGCTTTATCTACAAGATTATATTCTCTCTGTTTTGCCTCACAATATCAGCAATAGACAAATGGTAACACGATAGTAACTACACCATTGCCACCGTTGTTGTTTTCATTGTTTTATAATTAACTCTGCTAATGCCGAACTTCTTCCAGTATAATGGGGCTACATATATATAGTCACTCTAGACTACTGTGCTGAGACGCTGGGACAAGTAACTCTATGATCTGGAGTCTCTGGTGGACCTTGGTGCTCCAAGCTCTCTCAGTCTCTAACACTATTGGGCCAAAACAATATTCGTGCCTCAGGTTCCTGTACTCTGTCTCCTTCTGGTTTCCCCTGAGCTGCTTCCCTCCCTGCTCCAGCTGCTTCCCTCCCTGCCCCAGCTGTTTCCCTCCCTGCTCCAGCTGCTTCCTTCCCTGTTCCAGTTGCTTCCTTCCTTTCCCCAGCTGTTCTGTGGGTGAGAGCAGTAAGCGCCAAGGTTATAATGTTAACATGTGGTTGTTCTCCACTTAATGTTTATCCTCCTTCCTCGCTTGTATGTCTGGCGGTAGTCAGTTTAAGTGTAATATATAAGACATATAATAATAATAATAATAATAATAATAATAATAATAATAATAAGACACCAAGGGCTGCTGTTGTGGCACGCGTCATCGTCCTGGTATCCAACACAGCTCCTGGTCCCAAAACTCGCACCATAAACTTACCTTCTGGCAGAATTTTCCATCTGTATTAAAATTAGTCGAGGATAAAAAACAATTGAACATCATGACATAAATAAAACAGATGATGATAACAGTAAAGCGAGGATGATAATTGAGCAGTGATACAACAAGAGTTAACAATATAAATATACCTGGTTGTGGGGGTCGTACAGATTACAACAATAACCTGTACTTTTCTTCTTTTGGTCGTCATGAAAAATTCAACAGTTTCCACTGGCCAACTCAGGTTATTGCTGCTCCAGGAACAGACACAAAATTTCTGCACTCTGGCTCAGACCACAGAAAGTAACACACTCACAACACACTATACAAGCGTTGTATTGCATTTATTGCACCTATTGTCGTGGCGGCTTGCAAACATCCCGGATATGCGTAAGTGACTATAAATTTAGTAACTAGAAAATTGAAGTAAAGAAAACATTATGTGAACCATGACGGAGGGGAGGGGAGGGCAGAGGTCAGTACTGGGTCACAACAGAGGGAATTGTTTGTCTTGGTAGACGTAATAATCATCAAGGGTCACAGAGAATGAGGCCAAACACTTCGAGAACAAAAATCAGCCCCCCCCCCAAAAAGAAAGTCCAAATTCCAACTGAGAATAATCTGATGAATAAAGAAAGAATCAAAATATATTAAATTCTCCTCATTTATATAAGAATAAATCGGAGAGGGCTGAACTGTACCTAAGAGTTACATACTTCAGCTGTGTAATTAATCATAGTGAACAGAAGGAAAATAAAAACTATATAAAAAATAAACAACTTTCCGTTGCTGTACGTTTATATTTGTTCGTCTTTTGTTTCATTGGGAAGTATTTCAACTTTCATAGACTGTTATTACACAAGCTTTTTCCCGACTTACATGTCCTGATCTCCAGTTGCTGCCAGACGTAGGACAACACGGGAGTATACAAACAACAGAAACAAAATATATGTATAGAAGAACTTCTCATGTGTGGCCTTAAGAGCGGCTGCTATAAATCTTTCGTTTTTAGTCTAAGTTTTGGGAGAAAAAAAATGATACTTTTTAATACAAATATTGTTGATATTCCCCGAGAAAAATAAGTTTGTTGGTCTCCTGTATTGCTGACCTACAGTATAATACGCGCTTAAAGACCTTAGTTATTGCCGAGCTGTAATACGTTATTACATCAACATTGTCAGTTTATTGTGATAAAGACTCTGTGTACGGTGATTAAAGACCCGGCCTTTACAACTCTTATATATCCTCGCAATAGCAAGAATAAATAACAAAGAATTTTTTTACGAATAGCTTGTTAAAAATAATGGTTACCTCTCGTGCACTGATGCCACTAAGCGTGAATTTGTTCCGGCGGTAAAATCTGCAACTAACACAACGACGACCCTGTGAGGTGACAAGGTGTATGGCCAGGTAACTCACCACTCACGCTGGCTAACTACCTGTAGTAGCCGGCAGTGTGAACCACCAGTTACTGCTGGTTAGACCAAGGAACTTGCCTATGACTTGCCTAGTGTGTTTATAGGTTCTTCTGTTAGTATTATTGCTCTTCAGTAGATTGATTCACCTTCACGTGTTACCTCCCCCAGTCTATCTCCTCGAGGTCACTCATCTGCGCGGGGTGATGCTGACCACTACACAGTAAGTCGGTCTTTTGGGGGGAAATCTTGGCATAACGTGAACCAGACATGATAAGTTTTCACATGAATCCTCTTATCATTTGGTATTGTGTATTTTATCTTCATCTTCTATGTTTAGTACACAGGGAACACTGGGGACGGCACACTATATATTGTCTCTCACAAAGGAGGTGAGAAAGCAGCTGTTTACAATAAACTTTTCGTGCAATTTCGGTGACCCTTTCACTACCATTTTTGCGACACAACTCCAGGTAGCCAGGCGGGTGTTGACACATTCCAACTGGTGAAAATTACTTGTCAGTTTGTCATCAGAGGAACATTATATGGAAGGAGTGTACAGTATATTGTAAACCCAAACCGAACCGACTCAGACCAACTCCGTCAACTTAATGAACTTATATAAAGGTTTTTGTAGTATATTCAGAATTGCAATAAAATCTTGGCTATGTGTTTGTCTATTAGAGAAAGTTTTCAGTGAATGGGACACGTTGCTGCCAGTCGAAGCCTGAAACAAATGTTCTATAGAATGAGAATATTACAAGTAAGTTAAGTGTCACACCATACAGTAAATTAAGGGAACTCACCAGTATTTTTGTCACAACATTAGTTTTGTTTCTCTGGAAATATTCAATATTTTTTCTGGTTGTCTACAACTGTCGGCTGACTTACAGGAAGAAAACCCACTGAAGAATAATTGAGCGATATTGTGACAGACGCCAACACAGTACAGTACAGTACAGTACAGTACAGTACAGTACAGTACAGTACAGTACAGAGAGAATGATTAAAATATAATATATAATATAGTTCACCTTATTAACTTTTACACTATCACCATCCAACTTCCTGCTCTCTCTCTCTCTCTCTCTCTCTCTCTCTCTCCCAGGTGTTATTTCAATCATTGCTCCGGGAGACGTGTACTGTACCTGTTGGCTACCTCCCCAAGTCTGGTCCCGCGACACACTCACCGCTTCTTCCTCCCACAAATACTCTATAGAATCCACTCACTGGACAAGAGACCAATAATATGCCTCCTCTCCTTCCACAGCCAATCTATAGACTCTTCTCCCCTTCGGTGTTTTACCTCCCTCCTACACTCAAGCGTCGGGTCAGGACTATTGGGGAGGTGTAGACTGACTTGTCTGTATCCTCGAGCACAGACGTGATTTGGGTGTCTGTCTGACTCTCTTACCATTTAGTTACTATTACTCGTATTAGAAAAAGAACGATGGAAATGTAGTTCAGTTTACAACAGGTTGTTAAGTTAGTGACTACATCATAAGCTTTAAAAGTTTCTAATCGGTGTTCTAATCCAATCATAACAACAGTGTTTGAGGAATCTTTGATAATAAACTAGCCTCCGGGGGCAATTAGGAGTATTATTTACGTAATGCTGTATTGCCGCTCTAACACAGTAAACAGTAACTTACTTGTTTAAACTCAGAAGTGCCTGAGTGCGGCGACTTTACCATTCAAAGACGGGACCAAAAACACAAGATTACCCTGCAGTAATCTTCATTTGTATCCGTTTTCTTTTAATGAATTTTATGAGACTTAAGTAAAAAAAAGTAAAAACAAAACAAAATATCTCCGAATTAAATTACTTCCTTTATATTCACTAAATTCTTAACGTGCTATATTTTTCTGGTAGTAATAAAGGATAATTGTTGTCTAGTACTAATAGATGATACGCCACATATTACACCTGGGTCATTATATGTGTTTTCTATCGCCTATAAACATCAATAACAGGCACAACTTGGCCCAATGACTGCTGCTAATTGGCTGACTCACTAACCAGAAAAACACGACGACTGTATCATACGGGCAGTTGATGTTGTTGTTTACATTGTAATCTGTATTTAGAAGATTGAATTATATTCACAATTATACGTTCACAAGATGTGTTCTTGCTAGTTTCGTTTGTACAAAATATTTCTTGCAAACATTTTATTTTTAATGGTAATTATTGCTTATATACCATTTCAGCAGTTAAGTTTCGGTCACAGCTTGTTCCAGTGAAGCCGTTATTGTTGTTAACATTGATCCAGTGTGTTATGCTGTGGGGCGTCACAGTATGTTGTGTTGTGGGGCGTCACAGTATGTTGTGTTGTGGTGCGTCACAGTGTGTTGTGTTGTGTTGTGGTACGTCACAGTTTGTTGTGCTGTGAGGCGTCACAGTATGCTGTATTGTGGTACGTCACAGTGTGTTGTGTTGTGTTGTTGTGCGTCACAGTGTGTTGTGCTGTGGTGCGTCACAGTGTGTTGTGCTGTGAGGCGTCACAGTATGCTGTTTTGTGGTGCGTCACTGTGTTGTGTTGTGGTGCGTCACAGTGTGTTGTGCTGTGGTGCGTCACGGTGTTGAGAGTACACAGTCAGAGAGAAAGAGAGACAAACCAGTGAAGAAGAATACTCCACCTGTGGCGGCAGAAGAACACAAGGTTGGTCATTAGCTCGAAAGATGAGTTTCAGATCTAATAAAAGTTGAGGCAGGGATTGAAATAGTCCTGGACGGTGAAAATTGATTTTAAAAGGGGACGAAGACCTGAGACATTTAACTCGTATATTGTCATAAACTTGTGTATATAAGAGAGGACTTCAGACACTACAGGGAGGAAGACTAAGAGAACCATGAACTTGTTGCCGGAAGATTATGGGTAAGGAATAAAGTGCATGGAATAAAGACATAAAGAAGAGCAGATAAATGAGTGAATACAGTGATGGTGAAGAAGGATGAAGGTTTGTGTAGATGTTTTAAATAATATATAAGACAATTAAGGATAAGATGGGTGACATTACTGTGTGTGACTGTACAAGGTGTTCAACTTTAATGTATAAATTATAGGTAATATAGCTTGAGTACAGCAACAGATAAAGATGATAGAATTAAAGTGATATATGGATGGTGTGACAGAGGCCATTATTTACCTGTATCTCGAGACCATTACATAATTACCTGTATCTTGTTATCTAAAAGAAATAACAAAAGAATAGGGAAAAAAAACATTATAGATTTTTATATTCTCTCTCTTCTTAGATGTGTGTGTGTGTGTGTGTGTGTGTGTGTGTGTTGATGAAACTGGTCATCTTAGGTGGCGTTAACCCTAAGATAGGGGTCTGGCGGCCGGATGGATACACCCCTCGCCTCCTGTCCCAAGAGTCTCTGGTTTGACCCCGAGGCACTCCCAGTCCACCCAGCTGTACCTAACTTTATAGTGAAGGCGGTCGAGAGAAAATAGTTCAATGTTCAGTTCACAAGTCAGGTTAACGTTCTGTGTCGGAAGCGCCAAACTATAAGTAAAATCCTTTTATTTCAATTTGTATTTCATTATTTGCAAAATAAAGTGAACAAGTAGTGGTACGTCCAAAAGACACCGCCGCCCCCTCCCATGCTATACCACAAACAAAAGATGAGTAAAAGAGGGGATGCCAAAGCCTCAGGTTAATTTTGTGTCCAAATTTCATCTTCCTGCTCAAAAAGTGCCTGAGATATCACCCAGACAAACAATAACAGAGCAAACAATCAGTACCTCTCTTTCGTAATTTAAACCCTTGAAGAACAAACTTCGGGCGGCACCTGGAGACGGAATGGGGGAAGGAAGTGTACAAAAGATATAATACTGGATAGTTAAAAAAGTTGAGCGTGTGTAGAGGAGGATGGTGGATGAGGGAGAGAGTAAGAGCGTTGGGTCTCGAGAGAGGGTGGAGCTGAGGCGGTGCTGATGAGACGAGGGTAATGTGACTATCCTTTTAATGTCTTTGTTGTTTGAGTAGCAGAAGATTTTTAGAATATTGAAAGATATTTTTTCTGAAATTTGGAAAGAGTGAAGATTTGCAGCTCAATAAAGGACAGATTTAAGGATGTGGAAGAAGATTATTTAATATGTCCACACAATAATCTGAGAACTACTAAACATAGTTAAAGCTACGTTAGGTTAGATCTTATAGGTTTAAGACATACAATAACATGAACCTACAGCCAAACTCATGTAGAAGTCATAGTATTACAGTTGTTAATAACTGTGTGTATATATTGTAGGTCTTTGTCCATTTCCCCTAAACTTATCAACTTAGTTTAGAAAGACACTTATTTTTTTCTTTACCGTTTTCTCTTAAGCGTTAACATTATTGTTCCCTATAATGTTTATGTGATGCTCACTAGTATTTATGCCATATGAATTAATGGACTCGCCCAGCCGTGGTAACCTTTAAGTGTGTTTACAAATAGACGACGGTCTTCAGAAACGATAAAAGCATCGATTATTATTAGTGTTATATATATATATATATATATATATATATATATATATATATATATATATATATATATATATATATATATATATAAAACAATGCAAGGAAATGTCCATGTCATCAGCACAAACAGGTGAGCAGCTCGACATATATTTTGGTTTAATTTAGTATCCTGGAATTCTGGGAGAAGTCAGGAGTGAATTAATCAGTTTTCATTTGGTGTTTCTTGTGCTGGTGTGGTGTGTGGCTGGTGATGGGGGTGGGAGCTGTGGTGTACGTCAGGGAGCAGCATCGAGAGCCAATTAAACTGTCAGGAGAGTTGGCTGGCCGGGCCTCCACGTGTCCAACGATTTCGGCAGATCATTTGTTGTTTTCTCGTCCTGGGAGAGTGACGGTGATACTGTGTTCCTCTTATCCTTAATAAGAAGACTTTCTCTACTGACTAAGAGCTCTGTACGCCTTAGTCGTGTTGGTTTAGCCTTTGTGTGTTTGGGTTGTGTTGCCTTAGTGTATCTATATATATGAGTTGAGGTTCTTATCTATGCTGGCTGTAGCACCTGTCTTCCTGGACTGTGCCGACTGTTTACATAGTTTGAAGAACATTTGATAGGTTACAATATCGTCGTCATACTGGTCAGGACAGAAGCCTCACAAGGATCACCGGAATATAACGCTGAAACCAGCAACTATTTACAGGGTAATACTTTTTTCTTATAAAAATGTAAAATAATATATTTTACATTTATTCCAAATAGGTTAATCTTAAGTTGTTTCAAGTTACTGAAAGTTGTTTCACCACCGTAGTTTATTACACCTTAAGATTTTAACCACTTTAACGCTATTTAGGTTAATCCTGTACTATATATTGTATTGACTACCACCAACAATAACACGAGTTCCACGGCCTGGGCCAAGCACGGTACTCGAACCCGTGTCAAATACATAAAGAGTGACCATGGACACCAGATGACATGAGACAGACAGTTAGACACCTCAGAGCAACACAACAATATTAAATAACCTGTGTACCTGTAATTACCTGCCGGAGAAGTTTACTGAATGACTGTGTGTGTGTGTGTGTGTGTGTGTGTGTGTGTGTGTGTGTGTTTGTGTATATATGTGTGTGTGTCACCTGTTTTCTCAAATAATCATAAGAAATTATGAGATGTCTTCCACGTACGATAAAATTCTCTCTCTCTCCCTCTCTCGCTCTCCTATTTAACCTATTTATCTATCTGTTTATTAATTTTTCTCTTATAGTTACAAGTTTCTCTCGGTGTTTTGTAACTAATTCTCTCACTCCTCCTCCTCCTTCTCCTCCTTCATCCTTCTTAAAGTAGATTGGGTGGTTGCCGCCGGTGGAGATTGGAGAGGCTTAGGTGACCTGTGCCTGGGATTCAAGTCCTTATTTCTAGGATCCGTGCCAAAACCTCCATATTGTTTCGAAGGTTAGGGACGGGGTTGATGGCGTGGCTCACCCATCGCTGTGCTTCACGGCTGAGATGGTGAACACCGACAACAGTCTGTAGAAGGCGACCCATGCTGTATACATCAGCCTGAGAGGTCACTGGACTGTTCTTGACCACCTCAGGGGCCATGTAGAATGGCGACTTTGTTCCGGGAGGGAATCGGTTAAATTTTCCTATTTGTGCAGACAGACCAAGGTCAATGAGCGTAGCACGAATCCCACTGGGGGTATTTTGGATGCAGATGTTTTCACACCTGACATCGGTGTGCACCCATCCCCGCTCCTTTACCGCCAGCAGGGTTCGGGTGACCTGTTTTACGATCTGCAGGCGCTGGCCTATGGTGCAGGTGTGGGTCTGGAGGTATTTGTCCAGGCTCTCCCCGGCGTATTCGGTGAGGAGGGTGAGCTTCGAGGGACACACTCCGATTATCTTCTGAAGACCGGGTACATTCTGCAGGACTGAAAGGGCCTGGATTTCCTTCTGCAGAGTTAAAACAATAGCTGGTGTAGCTGGAATGGCCTTGATGACCCACTGGCTATTGGACACTGTAACCAAGTGACAAGACCCGTAGGTCCCGTGACCCAAAGGCTTCATGCAGGTAGGATCAGCCACGAACTCAAAGGCCCCATCCCCAAACACGTTTACAAAATGGCATTCACAGATTTCGCACAGTGCACGCACCGATTGTTTTACGTACCTGCTGGTGTCCATCCTGAGGTATATTTACCCTCAGGTTTAGGTTGCTCAAGGACCTAGTATTCAAAATTCGAGGAGTAAATGAAAAATTCAAGTCGAAAACTGGTTAAATCCAGTTTCTCATCCCAAGATTTCCTGTTTATATTGTGGAGGTAAGCTGTTGCGGTGAAGATGCAATAGTGTAGTGATGATACTTCGTTGTAGTATAGTTCTATAGTGGCGTTATAGTGGAGTTCTGGTGTTGTGATGATAGTGTTTTAGTGGTTATAGAGTTGTAGTATACTATTGTAGTGGAGTTTTGATGTTGTAGTGATGTTATAGTGTTGTAGTATAGTGTTATAGGGAAGTTATG
>NW_024747551.1:0-12460 GCF_018991925.1 Homarus americanus | reverse complement strand
GGGGGATTTACCTGGGGTGATACAGTTTGTGTTTAATACACCTGTTTGGCCGTACTTGTGTTTTTTTGTGTGTTTGTAGAGTAAAGGTGTGTGTGTGTGTGTGTGTGCAGTGATATATGATGATCCTACTTCTCTTGTTGGTCAATGACCCAGTGTTTAAGGTGTAGAAGCTGTCGCCAACACAACAACCACACCCTGAGTTAACGAGCTGCATGACCCAGTGTCAAGGAAAAGTCCCAGAAGACCGGACAACTCGCCAACTGCAGTGGCTAACCATTACCCCGGAACACGATCCACAAATTAACATCCAGGTCTCCAATTACTGCTGGGTAGACAGAGGCAAATGGCGTAAGGAAACTTGCCCATAGTTTCACCCTGCCCGGGGATCGAACCCGGGTCCACTCTCTTGCGAGGAGAACACGCTGACCATTACACCACAGGTCGCCAACATGAACCGATCTCGTATCTTTAACACACACGAATCTGCATCATTTCAATATACTGAAAAAAAATAGAATGTAAATAAATCCCTTTCATCAGGGATTTATCTGTGAGAACTCTGACGGATTAACACGTAACTTAATCTGTAAATATTTATACACCTCGAAATCCGATTTACACAACGGTTATCTGTAGAGAAATCCCCCCCTCCCCTTGACCCCACTTTCCACCCCTCCCCTGCCCCTCCCTCCCCCTGCCCCTTCACCCCCTCACCTCCACTCCCCCTTCACCTTCTTCTTTTCTTCGTTATTCTATATTTATGTTGTTTTCTATTTTAATATTGTTCTATTATTATCCTTCTCTCTCTCTCTTGTGTTACTCGTTATCTTTATCTTTTCTCTTCTCTTTCTTTCTTCTTTCATTCACTATATTCACTGTTTTTCATTATCTCTCTTTATCTTGTTTTCTTATTTTCTTTTAATTTCTTTGTGTTTTCTTAGGGAATATCTGAGGAGAGAGAGAGAGAGAGAGAGAGAGAGAGAGAGAGAGAGAGAGAGAGAGATCAACTACAAATACATTTCTTTTATTATTATTTACCTTACAACCTTCACTAACGCTATTTTGGGGGAATTATTCGTTATATCTCCTGATCTAGAGAATTATTTACCGTATATATAGTTTTAAGAATTTATATCGTAGGTTTAAATATAATTACAGAATTAATATGCCATTAATTTCTGTTTTTGTGAATGGCATTATTGAAACTTCTCCCTCATTGTGTCGTCATAAGTTCTAGCTAGCTTCTCTGATTGGTTATTCCACCCTCATTGTGTCGTCATAAGTTCTAGCTTCTTTGATTGGTTATTCCACCCTCATTGTGTCGTCATAAGTTCTAGCTTCTCTGATTGGTTATTTCACCCTCATTTTGTCGTCATAAGTTATAGCTAGCTTCTCTGATTGGTTACTGTGCCCTCATTGTGACATCATTATTTCTAGCTTCTCTAATTGGTTATTTGACCCTCATTGTGTTGTCATAAGTTCTAGCTAGCTTCTCTGAATGGTTATTCCGCCTTCATTGTGACGTCATAAGTTCTAGCTTCTCTAATTGGTTGATGTGTTTGAATTAGCTTCTCTGATTGGTTGTTGTGTCTGAATCAGTTTTATCACGCGGAATAAACTGATGATGGTGAAGAAGAGTGAAGAATAGATCCAATAGACTATTTCTCTATTGTTTCCTACCATCATTATTCTCCCTTGTCTCGTTATCACACCTCTACTGCCTCCTATTTATCATTGTGTCATGTTTATCCGTCTTTCCCTTCAACTTTCTCTGAACAGCACTCCCATCTTCATCGAGTCAGTCATTCAGGTAACTACAACACCAGGTACTAAAAGAAGACGCGCCTCTATTCACTCTTGACAATAGGTTCATTTGACGTTTGGTTCTTGAGTATTGCTTACGTCACTACTGCATACCTGAGTCTTGGTCTGAGAAAATTTTACCCTATTTTGATCTTTAATTCATCCTGATATAGAGGTTATTTAGGATTACTTCTCTTACCTAGGTTCAGGCACGTTTAAACCTACACTAAAAATATCGAAATAACACTAAATTCGCCATTAATTTCCCTTTGACATAGAGGTCATTGTCCTTTGTCTACGACCATTTTGTACTCGATATCGTAGAAGGATGGAACTATCACTAAACTCACCCTTAATTCATCTTGACATAGAGGCTATTTAAGGAGGTTTCAGGTCACTCTAAGGTGCCTAGTTCCTCACATTGTGCATCCTTGAATGACAGTGTAGCTAGACTGGCGTAGGTCACATGTAGTTACGGGGTGGATAGGGGGGAGTAGGGTGGGGTGGGGGGAGGGTAGGGTGAGGGCTTTGGAGGGGGGAGGGCAGGGTGTGATAGGTAGAGAGTATTGTGACATAGTGGGGGGAGGGTGGGGAGGGGTGGGGGAGGTAGGGAGGGGTGGGGGAGGTAGGGGTGGGTGGATAGTAGAGAGACAGTGACATAGTGGGGGGGAGGGCAGGGTGTGGGGTGGAGGCAGAGAGACAGACATAGTGGGGGGGGGAGGGGTAGGGAGGGTGGGGGGAGGGGTAGGGGGTGTGTGTGATAGGTAGAGAGGGACAGGACAGGGGGGGGGGGAGGGGAGGGTAGGAGGGGTGGAGGGAGGCAGGTGGGTGGATAGGTAGAGAGTATTGTGCGACATAGTGGGGGGGGGGAGGGTCAGTGAGGGTAGGAGGGTGGGGGGAGGGCAGGGTGTGGGTGGATAGGTAGAGAGTATTGTGTGACATAGTGGGGGGGGATAAGGTAACATATGGGAGAGGTGTGTGTGTGTGTGTGTGTGTGTGTGTGTGTGTGTGTGTGTGTGTGTCTGTGTGTGTATGTTATTTTATGTTTGTGTGTGCACAGTATGTATGTTATAGTGTGTATGTGTGTATTAATCATGCAAAGGGCCTTTTCCTTCAATTGATTTTAAAACATCAATTAATCTCAAGTACCTTAAGGCAACTCACACTCTAATAACATAACCAATATCTATCACAGTATTTCAGTAAATCATTATTATATAAATATTTAGTAAGCTTCTATTTTTCATTTTATATTTTTAATTTTATTTCTGTATTCAATATATTTTATTTTTAGATATTATTTTTCATTATCACAAGTGGACAAAAATCACACAAATTTATATTGTAATTCTTAATTTCATAAATTTTAACTAATACATTCGGTTATTTTTCACTATGATAAAATATTGTCAATAACATCTAAACGGAGGCCATTTTAGGTTCATATATCAATAAAATATATTAAAAAAACATAGAATTCTTATTAAATTTGATAAAACAAAATTAAAATGGTATTCAAATTTTTTATTAACAATATATATGACAACGGGAAGAATTTTAAAGCGAAAGCATCTCTGTCGGCCATCTTGGATTTCTTACCCACTACACTAATCATTAACTCCAGGTTATATAAACGTGAAGGTGTTTATATAACTTCCCCTACCCTATTATAAATGTGTTTTTTGGGGGAATTATTGACCTGGATACTGTTTGGTGTTTGACTGTATACATGTTTGTTTGGATCGAATACTCATACTACAACTTGTATTTGACTGTATAAGTATGATTGTATGAATGTAGTGCTCTTATTAGTATCTGAATTAAGTGTTTGTCTGTCTAAATACATCCACTTGAGTACGATAGCTCTCTGTGACAATATAAACATTTGTCACAATAGAGTAATCGTGTCCGGTTGAATGTTAGTATCCAGAATGCTTTTTGTATCCGTTGTTTTAAAAGAGTAATTTATCTTCTACGGGATTCAGGTCAAGCCGCTGTTGTTGTAAAGTGTTTGAGTTGTAAAAAAGTGTAAATGTGTGTGTGTGTGGGTTTGTTTAGGTGTAAACCAGTATTTTGGGGGTTTACAGCTGTGGTTTGTAATGGTTTATAGCTGTGGTTTGAAATGGTTTACAGCTGTGGATTGAAATGGTTTACAGTTGTGGTTTGAAATGATTTACAGCTGTGGTTTGTAATGGTTGGTTAAAGCAATATTCACCACAGTAAACTCCCCACAGTAAACTCTACCACACCACACTCCCCTCCCTCCCCACACCCCTCCCCACACCCCACAAACAAAGGCTGTACATTGAGGCAGAAGAACCAAGGAAATAAACTTTGGTAATTTATTGTCATCATTAAAGAAATCTGAACTTTTTTATGTTAATGCAGGAGGAAGCACAAGGGACTGTAGGTGTTTGTGCTTGTGCTGATGTGAGTACTGTTTGTGGTAATTTGAGTACTGTTTGGGGCGACTTGAGTACTTTTTGTGGTCTTGAGTACTGTTTGTGACGATTTTGAGTACTAATTGTTCGTAGTAAGACAGAGTTGTAAATTACTACCAGACATACGGACACAAGGTATAGCCAGGTGAGAGAGAGAGAGAGAGAGAGAGAGAGAGAGAGAGAGAGAGAGAGAGAGAGAGAGAGAGAGGCGTGAATATTTATTTTTGCCCATACAATTTTTCTCTCTCTCTCTCTCTCTCTCTCTCTCTCTCTACTCCCTTTATGTCAGCTTAACTAGATCCCTGTGTTGTGGATCGACAATAATTCTAAGCTGGCTGGATATTCTTTCCCTCCTCCAGGACAAACAACAAAGTAGGAAAGCTTTATTGAGTTAAGATACAGTATGTTTGTGTAAGCTTAAACAAGATAGAGCGAAATATTTGTACTGAGGACAAATCTTTTACGTAAACCTGAAATAAACAAGAAGAAATTATATACAAGTGGAAGATTTTCTTACATATGAATGATATTAGAGTAATGAGGTATTTTTTTCTATTGTTAAAACTGAATGAAATTGTTGAGACTTAAGAAATTATTTGGGAATGTGAATCTAGACACGTATGGTATGATGAAATTTAAAATCCAGTGAGAAATTCTTAGCTCGTGAAGAAATTTGGAAAATCTATCGAAGGAAATATTGTTAATGAAGCAAATAAAAAAAAAATAAATCCATTGGGAAAGTCCTCACATAATGAAGACAAAATATAACTCAAAACGAAGAAAGAAAATCCCTTCACAATTCGAACCAAATCCAGCACCTAAATCCCCTAAATCCCACAAAACCCCATAAACCCCCATAAATCCCCCCAAATCCCACAACACATCAACATCTCCAGTTAACCCCAAATCACCAACTACACAATCCATCACAATCTTCCTCGTAATCATCTTAAACCGTAAAAAAAACAAATGATAGAAGATCTTACTTAATACTTTAAACTAAAACATAACCAAATTTACTCGTGGTAACTGGGTAATGTAGGAAATTACTTAGGGATTAGCCGAGGGATGGTTGAGAGAAGGAGGTGGTAGTGGTAGTATTTGGTTGAGGTGGTGGTAGTCTTTGGGAGAGGGAAGGTGGTGGTGGTGGTAGTAGTGGTAGTAATCCCGTGGTCTTATTCCTCAAGTCTTTAACTGGATACATAATTAGGTACTAAGACTGTCCTTGGACGTCACATACACACACACACACACAAACACACGAACAAGGAGAGAGAGAGAGAGAGAGAGAGAGAGAGAGAGAGAGAGAGAGAGAGATGCATCACCCATCACCAACCATCCCGGGACCCAGGCTATAAAACTCTACGGTCCCAGGCTGCCACGTTTCACTTACTCTGCCTGCTTGCCCTCCACTCACATATACCCAACACCTATTGGTAAAGTAATGACCAAGGAACACTCTACAATATAATTTTATTCTCCATATATAAAGCTAATTATTACTCTAACTAATTATAGGAATTAATGATCGTATTTAAAATATTTTAGGCTTTTTAACATGGTCTCTGATGTCGGTGTAATTCTTCAACATGGGATCTTGTTATGTTTACACTAAGAGAAGCGTATGTTTGTATGTTCTTAATTTGTGTTTTTGTTTCAATTTTAATTAACAATATAATTCTAAAATGATGATTGCTTGATAATTAATAGGAATGTATGAGTTATTTATTGTTGATTAGGATAGAGTTAAATTAAATAGTAAAAATAAAAGAATTATGCACTGTATATAATAATTTGTAAGTTTATAGAAATAAGTTAGACATAATAAGAGCTTAATTATACCTTTAAATGAAGTCTTCTGTCGTTCAAGTAGTAAAACAGTACTTGATTGATATAAATATTTAAGAAAAAGACTTAGCTACCCGGAGTTAATTATCGCTTGTTAATGTCATCACAGGGTAGTTACGTCTGATTCATGTCTTGCTTATGAGAGACATTATTCATTTAAAGAGAGCGAGTTACTGACTAGAATCTTATCATTCTTTTATAACCACTTGAGAGATAGTTTCATTCTCTTTGTCAATATTATCTCCAAGAATTGTACGTTTATTTTACCATTAACTAGGAATAATGACAACGATTCCTTTTATGTGTTTTTTTTTCTATTCGTTATTAACCCCATTAACCATTCATAAAGGTAACACAGGTAGATATATATTCTCACCTGTCAAATTAAGGTGTAGCTTGTGTTCATTGACCTCTTAGAATCCACCTTTGTGTCGTTATTAAGAGAATCAGTTATATACTTTCTCACATCTTCAGGTAGAGATGCAAATTAGGGCATTAACAAGTTAGAACATTATTTATTTACCATAATCAACAGATAGGAGTCGATCTCATTAACTCTCATTAACTTACCTGTGTGGATGTTGGTCTTAATTAACCTTGACCTAATTATAATGAGGTGAATAATGGATTCTTGAGGTCAGGTCATCTTGGTACTGAGTACATGAGAGGGATAAAGTATATGTATGTATGTATGTATGTATGTATAAGGACACACACAATAAAAACAATAGACTCGAATTTCCTACTTTTATTATTGATCATTTTTAACAACATTTATTGCTTCTCTGGTCACCTGTTATCACTAAGATCAAAGCTTGTATGATACACGTTAATAACCCGCTGTATACAAGACCAAAACAGGCGGGGGGGGGGAGGGAGATATATTCCACAAAACGTAAACAGATTAAAAATTTGTTCTAAAATAACCTTACAGTGTGATAGGATAAGGTATTGGTGCGTTATTTAGTGTTAATTATGAAGAAATAAATATTTAATTTTATTTACATCGTTTATTAAGAGATTATAACTGAAGGAAAAATAATTATTCGAAGTTTTCTAAAAAAAGGGGGATTATTTTTTTAAAGAATAAATTTACATTGAGGAAATTTTTATATTCTAAAGTATATATTTATATATATAGGATTAGATGTGTGTTCTGATTTTCATTTTTTCTTTTTTTTCTTTTGGATCTTCATTTTGTTTTTCTTCTTGTTTTTCATCATCATCATCATCATCATCATCATCATCATCATCATCATCACCATCATCATCTCTATCACCATTTATTCACATCTATTTACAAACTAGTTGACTCAGCAGTGAAAAACAGTGATGCTGTCAGTTCAATATTGAGGTGACATGACTTTCTGAGAGTGAGAGAGAGAGAGAGAGAGAGAGAGAGAGAGAGAGAGAGAGAGAGAGAGAGAGAGAGAGAGACGCAGTAATCAGCCCTAGACAGATAAATACTCATTCGAAACTTCTAGAAATTGAATTCTTAAGGCGAGATAAAGCAAAATTTTTCAGAAACAAATCCCAGAAAGCTATTAGATTATGATTTCACGAAGGTTCAAACTGTCTAAAGTGTGTACGAATTTGACGACGGCTCAGTACTCAGTCAGGCTGCGTCTGAGGAGGGAGAAGGTGTAAATAAAGAAGCTTTGGAGGTTATAGTACGAGAACAACAAAATTATAATAGAAAAAAAAAGTACTTGAAAGTTTGTTGAAGTTTCTTAGTGAAATTGTTAAATGTTTGATTGTAAAGATTAGTTCAAGAATAGGAAGATAGTTAAAAAAGGTGCGTTGGGTGTGTCGACCAAGAAGGATATGTATTAAGGTGTGTTGGGTGTGTCGCCCAAGAAGGATATGTATTAAGGTGTGTTGGGTGTGTCGACCAAGAAGGATATGTATTAAGGTGTGTTGGGTGTGTCGACCAAGAAGGATATGTATTAAGGTGTGTTGGGTGTGTCGACCAAGAAGGATATGTATTAAGGTGTGTTGGGTGTGTCGACCAAGAAGGATATGTATTAAGGTGTGTTGGGTGTGTCGACCAAGAAGGATATGTATTAAGGTGTGTTGGGTGTGTCGACCAAGAAGGATATGTATTAAGGTGTGTTGGGGGCCTTTGTTATAACTAAGTAATACCCAGGATCAATATATACTTCACAATAGGTTCGAAACCGCCAAGTAATAGGGAGAACCGATCAATTATACTTCATAAGGAACCTATTCCGATCCTATTTCGCCGAGAGAGAGAGAGAGAGAGAGAGAGAGAGAGAGAGAGAGAGAGAGAGAGAGAGACAGAGAGAGAGAGAGAGAGAGATTGATACAGGTGTCCTTCAAGAGAGATCCCACTAGCACGCTCCTTTTCTTTCCTATTTCTCTTTTCCTCCTTCTCCTCATCTTCTTCTAGCTTATTCTGCTCTTCTACCTGATTTTCCCTCCTGTTTCTTTTCCTCTTTTTCTTCTTCCTTCCTCCCCTTTTCCTCCTACTGTTTCTTCTTCTTCCTCTTTTCTTCTTTTTCTTCTCTTCTTCCTTCGTTTCTTCTTCTTCCTCCTCCTCCTGTTCCTCCGTTTTTTCTCCTACTGTTACTTCTTCTTCTTCTTCTCCTCTTCCTCTTCCTCCTACTTGCCCTCTTCCTTCCCTTCCTTCCCCCCTTCTCTTCCTCCTCCTCTTCCTCTTTCTTCCTCTCTTACGTGTGAGGCAACAAGACAAGCCACATACGGATAAAAAAAAAAAATCTTTCAGTTTTAGAGGAGGAAGATATCTCTCTTGTCCCAAGCTGGGTAGGAGCCAAAACAAGGAGAAGCTATTCGTCCCAGGGTGACCAGCTGCAAGGTGAGAGGGTAAATTCTGCCTGTTGTGCATAGAAGTATACTGTATTAATGCTGTGTATAGGATCTTGGGAGTATTTAAGCTAAGTGTCTCATTCTATTCGGATTGTAGATATGATGTGATATTCTTCGACGTTTATATAACTTTTTAGAGAATTGATTGATATGTCTGTCTGCCTGTCTGTTTGTCTCTCTGCCTGTCTGTCTGTCTGTCTGTCTGTCTGGGGAACTATCTCGCCACCAGCCAAACTCTAAATTATTTCTTCATCTCCAACTAATTTTCTTTTTGCCTTTTGTACATTTTGCAAAAAAGTGAACAAAATCGCTAAAGAAAAAGACTTATCGTGGAAGGAAGGAGTCTGATGGCCAAGAGATACAAATGATCATTGATTCCGGTGCAGACTGAGTTGAATTGCTCTGTTCGATAAATCTCTTCAATAGTTAGGAAAAAAATTGTAAAAATTCAATGTTGAAAAGATGGATTAACCTGACGGCACCAACTCTCTCTCTCTCTCATACCCCTCCCTTCCTTTACCCCACCCCTTCCCTCCCATTGTCCTACCATTCTTCCCCTGTTGGCCCTCCTATTAGAGAAAGAAAACAATATATATTTTTTTGGAAGGGGTAACTGTCATAAGAAGTTGTGTTCCTTGTTGATGTGTGTGTGTGTGTGTGTGGGATGCCGAGAGCAGGAAAGAAGTGAAAGGAAAAGTACGGTTGGAGGGGAAGGAAGAGGTAAAGTGCTAAGAGTGAGACGTGTGGAATAATTGAGAGAGAGAGAGAGAGAGAGAGAGAGAGAGAGAGAGAGAGAGAGAGAGAGAGAGAGAGAGAGAGACTAAACACACACAAAAAAAGAAATGAAAACAAAATAATAAAAAAATAAATTGTCATAGTCGAAGGTGCAGTCATCGATATAAAGTACTCGGTCTACTAATTCTGAACTATTGACAGAAAAATACGAGACAAATAAGCCGACAAATTGAGCCATTAAAGGTCTCTCATGAACTTCTGCCGCTACAGTAGGAATAAACACTAGTAATTGATATACTGGTAAAATAAAACCCCACACACAGACCACCGAACTAAAAGCTTCCGGCGATAAATAAATTAATATATCAGGTAATTTAGATAAAATTTCGATAAAGTGATAATTTATATACATTTTTATATATTTTTTTTTAAATTTAAACTTGACTGTAAATAAGAACTATCATATAAATAATCACACTGTAAAATATAAATAAATAACATAATTATTAACTTAATGTTTTTTAACTTTGCCCTAAACTTTACAAGGGAACTTTACCGGGTACAACTGGACGGTCTCCTACGCTACATGACTCTGAACACACGAGAGAACTAAACACAGAACTCACGATTCTTCTTCATATGTGTATTGTGTTTTATATATTCATTTATTGTCTTATTCTCTCTATGTTCAAAATATTCACTGGGGGTAAAAATAACAGCACGGATACAACACACTAATAACTAATCCTGTTTTTTTTTTAGCACGAAAGAACCATCATGGCCGGCACTGTATACTAAAAATCACCCACTTTCCCCAGATGCAAAGTTAGGTACCAATTCACAGATGGGTGAACTGGGAATCCACTAAGTGCAAGCCAATAATCCTAGGAATATGAAGCGAGAATTGTATCTACTCAGCCACAGCACACCTCTGGTCGGCAATAATCCGCTAAAAAAAGTCTTTTATCTTTACATAGAGGGAACATAATGATGTACAACTCGTGTCAAACGCTGCATTAGGTTACGTCGTATAGTTTAGTACAGTAAAATAAAAAAAAAACCTTGAACAGAGGAGCGACGGTCAGCTGAAAGTGAACCAAGTCGATGTGCCATTGTAGTTTGATGTCCACCCTCACTACGCACGACCAGAATCTACATAATACTCAATAAACAACGACTAGACACGAGGCCTGTTAGAGGGGTTATTCTTTACTCTTAAATCTATCAAAAGCTCGAGATTAGCGTTACGACAATCCTCCCAAATCCTTGTTACTAAAACCTTTCTCGGCGAGGATTATCAAAGAACAAATCCTAGCATCGTGCTTTTCCTCGTACCTGAGGGAAAGGACATGTAAAGATGCAGTAGTCTCAGTGAAATGTCGATCTCATGTTCAAATCGTTCCTCTACTTAGGGGTTATTGTAGTTATCTTTTGCAGGAAGATTAAGCTTATTATCTGTAAGTTCTTCTTTCCAAAATATAAATTATACCATTGTAGAGAGTAGTGTCAGTGATGATGCAACAGTGGCCTAACAAAAGCACCATACAGACAACCCACGGAACAGACCAAAACAATAGTGCCAGTAATGGTGTAACAACAATGGTCTAACAAAAGCACCCTACAGACAACCCACGGAACAGACCAAAACAATAGTGCCAGTAGTGATGTAACAACAATGGTCTAACAAAAGCACCATACAGACAAGCCACGGAACAGACCAAAACAATAGTGCCAGCAGTGATGTAACAACAATGGTCTAACAAAAGCACCCTACAGACAAGCCACGGAACAGACCAAAACAATAGTGCCGGTAGTGATGTAACAACAATGGTCTAACAAAAGCACCATACAGACAACCCACGGAACAGACCAAAACAATAGTGCCAGTAGTGATGTAACAACAATGGTCTAACAAAAGCACCATACAGACAACCCACGGAACAGACCAAAACAATAGTGCCAGTAGTGATGTAACAACAATGGTCTAACAAAAGCACCATACAGACAAGCCACGGAACAGACCAAAACAATAGTGCCAGTAGTGATGTAACAACAATGGTCTAACAAAAGCACCCTACAGACAAGCCACGGAACAGACCAAAACAATAGTGCCAGTAGTGATGTAACAACAATGGTCTAACAAAAGCACCATACAGACAAACCAACGAACAGAGCAAAAACAGTAGTGCCAGATAGCAAGACCCACAAAGCAGGTTCAAACAGTAGTGCCAGTGGAAAGTCACCTGGTGTTGCTGGTGATTCATGGTGGCCTTTTGGGCGAGGAGTGCCATTTGTAAAGTGCCAGAACTATGTAGTAGGTACAACGGGTGCCTGGGAGAGCAAGGTACTTTGGTGAGAGAGAGGAAGAGACTGCGCTATGTTGGAGAGAGAATGAGAGAGTGTGGTTTGTTGGAGAGAGAAAGTGGGAACGTGTGGTGTGATGGGGAAAGTGCGTAGTATGATGGAGAGAGTATGGGTGCGTTTGGGTGAGTTTGGAAGAGAGAGGAACGAAGGGAAGACGATGAAGAGAAGGTTGAGGCAAACATAATGTAAAAAGAGAGTTTGTAGGAGAGAGAGGAGGAGGGGGGGAGGAGGAGGAAGAAGAGAAGAGGAAGAGGAGGAGGAAATAGGTTGCACAAAAACAGGACTGGAAGAGAAGAAGGTTGGAGAAATCTGGGGAGAAGACAGGGCTAAAGGCGAAGAGAAGACTAGGGGAGAAGAGAGAACCGGGGAAGGGGAGAAGGCTTGAGAGAAGATAAAGCTGGTAAGAAGAAGAAGAGAGAGAG
>NW_024747550.1:0-16260 GCF_018991925.1 Homarus americanus | reverse complement strand
GAATGGCATTAATATGTTCGTCTGGGGTGATTGAGACATTCAGTTTCAAGAGATCTGCAACACTTTTATGAAGCCACACCCGAAAGAGAGTGTTTTGTGGAAGGTTGGCGAGATTGTAGTTTGAGCTGTAGTTTGAGAACCATTGTTCTTCAAAACTTTGACACAAAACATGGTATTAAGTAGAGCTATCCTCTCAGATAGGGAGGGCAGTCCGAGCTCTTTCCTCATGTTTACAATTCTGGTTTATTTTGGGCAACCTAGGATGATGCGCATGGCTTCATTTTGCACTACCTCAAGGCTGTTGAGTTGTTTAGGCGGAATAGTCACAGGATGGAGAGCATGATAGTCAACTACAGAACGAATGAAGTGAAGATAGAAAGTACGAGCATAGGTGATGTTAATTCCATAGCCCTTGCCAACAAGGGTTCTCAGGGGTTTAATGCGCTGCATTAGTTTGTCACGAAGGTTGCTGACAATGTTTGCATCATTCACACAAATCCCAAGATATTTATAGGAGCTACATGGTTCCAAGGGCATGCTGTTAATGTTATAGTCAAGAGGCAGAGGGTGAGCAGGACGAGGATTGAGGACCCTCGTCTTGTCAACAGATATTATGAGACCACATTCAACAGTTCTCCGAGCAAATACATCCAGCAAGGCTTGGAGCCTGAGTTTGGTTTGTGTCATAATGCAGATATCACCAGCATAGCATATTACCGCTTCGTTTGGCTGAACTGGAATGTCAGCAATAAGCTTGTGCATCAGTATATTAAAGAGCATAGGACTTAACACTCCTCCCTGAGGCGTGCCCAGCTCAAATGATCTCATTCTGGTACTTTTAACTCCCCTAAACAGAACACTGGCATACCTGTTGGACAGATAACCCTTTATCCATGTCAGGAGGTTACCTTGTATGCCAAAATTAGCTAGTTGCTCAAGTATAATGTCTCTATTAGCTACATCAAAGGCTGATTTAAGGTCTATGAAGGCTGTTTGTGTCTTATCTTTTGAGTGAACAAGATATTCTGCAAAGCATGTCTGTGTGCTACGCCCGGGCATGAACCCGTACAGATTAGGGGCGAGTTTGTCTTTGACTTGAAACATGAGACGGTTTAGAACAACTCTTTCAAGGACTTTACACATACAGGATGTAAGTGAAATTAGCCTGAAGTTTGGAGAATTAGCTTTAGGGATTGGAACTATGTTTCCATGAGTCCATGTCTTAGGCAGAATACCCTGTGTGAGGCTCATTTGATACAGGTCAAGCAGTTGATGGTTAGGAATCTCATTCAACAATCTCAGGGTGTTATAGGTTATGCCATCCTCACCAGGGGAGGATGACTCACCTTTCATTAGTGCTGTTGTTAGTTCGTGGTATGTTATAGGAAACTGGTCGGTAAGGTCTGGTGAGGAACAGGCTATTTCAATATTGAAACCCCTATTAATGTGTGAGGTGTTAAGATATTGTTGTATGTCAGGAGGCAGGGAAGTGATTTGTGACACACTAGACCATTGGTCTAATAGCATGTCAGCATATTCGGCAGGGTTGTGATGAAGCTTGACTGGGGTGGGTGACTTGGTAATGGTTCTAATTTTGTTCCACATTTCTGCTAGAGTGGTTGTTCTATTGATCTCCTGTAAGAAGTGTTCCCAATAGGTGTTTCTCACCTGACCTTTGAGTTCCCGAAATTCTCTGTTAGCTTTGAGGAATGCCAAAAGGTTATCACTAGTTTTATTTTGCTTATAAGTGTTGGCAAGCTGTTTTACATTCTCTCCTTCTTTGGTGAGGATGGGGTCATGTGTCCACAGAGGTGGTTTAGTGCTGCCCCCCTTCCTCTTTGACTTAACCCAGGTGGTATAATATGTGGTAATGACATTTACAAGATCACAGCAAAATTCATCCACTGACCCAGGTGTATATCCAGCATACCATCTGTGGATGTAGGCCTTGAAGTGCAGTTTAAGATTATCTGGGATATTAATTCTGAGCTTAGGATGGGGTTCACACTTGACATCAGCAGCAGTGTATTCAGTAAGTATTGCATAATGATCACTGACTAGGTGGTCTGAGATGACCTTAGCCTTGACATTACTGTCTACTAGGTTATACCCAATGACATAATCAAGTCTGCCCCCCATCAGATGTGTCACTTTGTCTGTGTCGTATACAGTGATATTATGATTATTGATGTAATTCACGAACACCCTCCCATTAGAGTTACACTGGACATCACCGAGGATAGTGTGACGAGAGTTAAAGTCACCCATACACAGCATAGCATTGTTACCTGATGGCTTTGACAACACGTCCGCTCGCAGTTCATTACACCGAACATAGATGTTATACAGCGAAAATTGACTGTTTGCTGTCTTTACTGTAAATTGTTGATAGTGAATACTTTCATCATTGTGAGTTTTAATCCATTTACAGACCAGACCATTCTTTACATATGTGAGCAGGCCACTTCCTGCTCCACTATTATATGCTGTAAACCCAGCTATCCTGGGTGCAACTTTCTTCTGGGTGCTGGACGTGTAAGGTTCTTGTAAGCCAATTACATCAATGTCAAAAACTTTAACAAACCATTGTAGATCATTAATTCTGCGATTAACACTCCGGATGTTCCATGAAATGAACCTAAGCGTTCGTGTTACTTTTCCCACCTTGAATTTAGCGTAGAGAGTCGCACGCTGGCTTCATAGATCAGCCTGACCAATAAGCTGACCATTCCAATTTCTGTACCTCTGGATTTCCTGATAATGTTCTTCACAGCCCTTATTCCAGTAGGATTTTTATACGTGGGTTCCTTCATCAGTCCCGCGAGTTCCTCCTCCGTAAAAAATGGAAAACTTACAGGGTCATGAACAGTCTTCAGACCTGGGACTATTATAGAGACCACGCTGGCAGTCTGGGGCTCATTCTCCTCCATCCATGCTTCCATCACTATCGGTCTCGCTCTGGCTACTCACCCTCAAGTTGGCATCATTATGAGAGGAGGCACGAGCTCCTTCAGAAGCTCCACTAACACTATCACTGTCATTGTTCACTAGTACACTTACTTGGCAGGCTTTAACCTGACCTGCATTGGCTAACGAAGGAGAGTCACTGTGCCTGTTGACTTCAGGTGGTGGAGGCGATCCGGCCGCATTGGCATCACTGAGTGGGACTGCTATTGTGGATGCAGGAGACCTCCCAGGACAACTGGGGTGCAAGGCCGTTACACCCTCCTCCCTGGACCTGGAACACTGCCCCCTGGGTGGGGAGGTGCTGCTGTTGATTTCAGGTGCTGGAGGCGAACCCGCAGTGTTGCTGTTGGCATCACTGAGTGGGACCGCTTTTGTGGGTGGAGGCGCGCTCCCAAGGCACCCTGGATGCCAGGCCGTCACCCCCTCCTCCCTGCACATAAAGGCAAGCATGAACTTAGCATGCTTCCCTGATGGGCGCTGTAAACACTTCTGCGCTTCACCTTACACTAGGATGTAGGGGGTTGCCCAATAAATAAATATAAAATAAATAAAATAAATAATAATAATAATAATAATAATAATTCATAGAAAATAAAAATTACAAAAAAATAACAAAGTAGTAATAATAATAATAATAATAATAATAATAATAATAATAATAATAATAATAAAGACATACAAAATGAAAAAAGATCAAAAGTGAGAAACAATATATGCATGTTTAGTTGTCAATAGTATGCGAAACAATTGAGACCCTGCAATTGTGTGTAAATGTGGCAGTAAGTCAGGTCAGCAACCTGGGACTTGGTCACAATTTTCATGTAGATTAGTATACTCTTTTTCTTTACTATTTTTAATTTATTTTTACTCTTATTTTTTCGCCCCCTAGGCCCCGTTGTGGGTCGATGACCTGTGCCTGGGTGAGCTATTCCCCGTATAAAGAAAAAAAGAAGAAAGAAAAAGAAAAAACGGCATGTTTCACACACACTGTGGGGTACTGGTTGTTTGGTTCACACTCAGGATGGGATGGAGAAAGGAAACTCACAATGTGCTCTCTGTATACATGTTGTATTGGATGTACAATGCAGCTTGGTGCTGGGAAGTGGCAGCGTGGTTACAAGCGTGATATAGAGAGAGCTGGTTGGTGAGGGTGCTGTTAGGAGGACAGCTTGTGGGTCGCCATGCTCGCCGAAGGGGAGCGAGGGCCGCCAGGCAGCGGCGGAAGAGGTGGTGTAGCTTGCTGCCGCTGTAGCTAGAAGAAGAGAGTGATAGGTCACCACGAGGTCAGGTCTTATATAGCGGAGGTAGGCGTGGCTTAATAGTTGACCTCCGTGATGTATGGCGGCGCTGGTTGACCCAGACCACGAGGCATACGCTGGGGAATTCGCGGGGTCGGCTACTCAGCGACAAACAGCGTTTGTAGGGGAGAAATCCACTACAATACTCCCCCCTTCCCTCCAGCCGGTGTAGGAGACTTGTTGTCTGCAGGGTTGCATGGCACATGTGAGGCAGAACGGGCGGTGCATGTCACATGTGAGCCATAACGGCGAAGGCGTGGATGAGCCGGCCGCTAGAGGAGACAACTGACTAGATACACAATATCTGTGGGAGTAGAGAGGGAGAAAAAGGGTGTGTGGAGGCGATGAATGTTGTGCTTCCCTCACGGCAGGTACAGAGTCGTCAGAGGCGTCTGCTGGGGTGTGTGGGCCTGGGTCAGGAGCAGAGGCTGCGTCAGCAGAAGCGGATGAGGGCTCGTGACAGCAGCTGGGTCCACGACAGCAGCAGGGTGCAGGACAGTAGCAGGGAGTACCTGAGGGAGAAAAGAGGGGTGTGTGGGTCCGCACTCAGAGCATGGGCCGCGTCGGGAGCAGGGGCTGCATCAGGAGGAGCGGCAAGGGGTACTGCTGGGCCGGAGGCGGCGTCTAGGCAGAACGGGTGTGCTGGGGTCGGTAGGACGTGGTGCTTGGGGCAGGAAGAGGAGCTGGTGTCTGCTTAGAGAAGCAGTGCTGCTCTAGGGTGTCTAACCTGCGGTGTAGAGACAGTAGCTGTAGAGCCGATGAGAGCTGCCTCTTTGTGGATAAGCCAGTCTTCCATGATGCTTGAAGACTGGGAGAGTGATCGGTTTCTCCTCCATCCTGTGTGAGTGCGTCACTCCGGGAGTCACCATTTGTAGCGTACGAGATGTTTGGTTTACATTCAGGATGGGATGGAGAAAGGAAACTCACAATGTGCTCTCTGTATACATGTTGTATTGGATGTACAATGCAGCTTGGTGCTGGGAAGTGGCAGCGTGGTTACAAGCGTGATGTAGAGAGAGCGAGGGCCGCCAGGCAGCGTGGAGGAGGTGGTATAGCTTGCTGAGGCTGTAGCTAGAAGAAGAGAGAGATAGATCCAGCATTGACTGCTGGACCCGGAGCTGTGAAGACTTGCCTCTTCTGCTGCATGTTTGAGCAATCTGCAACTTCGTTGTGATAGGACACTCAATCCTAGTGATTGTACTTACCCAACATAGCGACGGTGCAATTACCATCTCAGATTGTACGAAACATTCCAACTTCTGAAAAACATGTATTTGGGCTCCCCAAATTTTGACTACTACCCGTGCGTCTACGTCCTGGATTGGCCAATCAGTGGTGCCCCACGGTGGCGTGATACAAGCACGTTTACTGCGGTGCTCTGATTGGCTAACAGAACGTGGCGTGGTAGGGAGACTGTCTCTACTCTCTAAGTCCTCTTCTTTCCTTTTTTCATCCCCCTCATGCACTCCGTTCCTTGAACGGGAGGCGGGACTAAGAGATACGGTCGATCCGGCAAGGGAACCTGTTATAGTGCATGGCACCCCTTGTCCGGGGGTCACCTGTAGGTGGCAACTTTTTAGACATAACTATAGTCACAGGTAACCTGGGTGCAGAACCCTACGAGCCCGACGCCCGTCCAAGAGGGGGGGGCGGGGTCACTGCTCCCAGGCAGGAGCCCTGTGTTATAGGTAGGATTAGAATGTAATCAAGGAAGATGACTACAAGCATTAGAATGAAACATAGAGATAAGGGACACTCTATTGGAAGAGGAAAAGTGGCAGAAATCACTTATAACAAATTGCAAGTCCCACTAACAAGAATATTTAGCACCAACGAAGGTTTCAAAGTAATCTGTAATGATGACTTTGACTCAGACTAAATCCTCTCAAAAGAAGCCAGAGATGTATTTTACAATGAAGGACTTGTTGTTGTCATGCCACCAAATCAGAAAGCAAAAAGATCAGTTTTCGTTCGTCAAGTCGACCAAGAGATCGGGAGGAAGAGATCTGAAGATCTGAAAGATGAACTGGAACGCCAAAACAGTTGGATGAAGATCGAGGAAGTCATCAAGATAAAAGACTACACTCATGTTTTCAAGATTACCTTCGAAGAAGTTTCAATGGCTGAAAAAGTATTACAACAGGGCTTTCTAATATTTAACATGTCAGTAACGCCTCATCAAATAAAGAAGGAACATTCATCAGTCTGCAAACTTGCTTTCCCTGTTATAAATATAAAGAACACACAACGAGGGACTGTCTGAAAGTTACTAGTGTGCCCTGAAGAATGCAGTGATGGCTAGGGAAACACTGAGTAACACTGAGTCCGTTTATTATGGATGAGAGAAATACAAGTGGTGACCAGCGTGTTCCATGCACGGCTCACACAGTCAGACTGAGGCTGCCTTGCCATATGGTAGCCTCGGGGCAATGTTGCCACATAACACGTGCAGTGTTGCCACGTGATTATATATATAAATGCTACTCGGCACAGTAGCTTATGTACAGGGTTGCTACTCGGCACAGTAGCTTATGTACAGGGTTGCTACTCGGCACAGTAGCTTAAATACATAACCTACATCTCCCTCCCCTCTCACGCTCATAGTCTTTGTCTTGAGCGGACTTCTTAGTTCTAAGTCGCTCCGAGCGTCGAGGTGCACTGTGGGGCGGATCCTCGTGAGGTGTAGGTGACTCGTCCTCGGTCAGGGGGCCAGCAGCAGGGGGTGGGACTGGCCGGAGGAAGCGGCGGTTCCTCCACCAGACACGGCCGCTCGGCATCCTGACCTTGTAGTCCCGCGACCGGCCGACGCCCATCACTATGCCAACCTTGTGCCGACGTGTCGTCGTCGGGTCCTGGACGCGGACAAGGGCACCAATCTCCAGCGGCTGAAGAGGGCGGGCACGGTCGTCATACCGAGCCTTGGCGTCCTGGGCACGTGAAGCGGCGCGGCGGTCGCAGCTCTCGGCTCTGGTCTGCCACTCCTTCGCAAAGGCCTTGACGTGTGCAGGAACACAAGAGCGGAGAGGGTGACCATACAGGATCTGGGCAGGGGAGCGTCCTGTGTGGGTGGGAGTGGACGTGGGTTCTGGGCAGCTCTGTGCGGCAGCGGCAGGCGCGTCGCTCGTTGATTCACGCACCCTGCTGGCGGTGTACCGAGCAGCTGGGATCTGCTCAAGAAAGTCTCTGGGCACCACGCCTAACTCCTTGCAGTACTCCCACGACAACAAGAGTGTAGCGAGAGTAGGCTGCACGTCGATCCATCCGTGACACGACTTCTCACCGTAGGTTATGTATCTAAGCTACTGTGCCAAGTAGCAACCTTGTAAATAAGCTACTGTGCCGAGTAGCATTTATATATATATAATTACGTGGCAACACTGCACGTGTTATGTGGCAACATTGCCCAGAGGCTGCCATATGGCAAGGCAGTCTCAGTCTGACTCTGTGGGCCGTGCATGGCACACGCTAGTCACCACTTGTATTTCTCCTCTCCCTTAATAAATGGACTTCAGTGTTACCCGGTGTTTCCCTACCCCTCACTGCATTCTTCAAGGAACACTTGGAACCTTCATGGTGCAGTGAGTAGGATCTGTGGACTTACAAGTGTGTGAACAATGCCGACGGTTACATCTGTCGGCGATGTGCGCGTCGACTTGTGTGTTGTGTTGTGTTGCATTGTGTTTCGCCGCGACGTGCAGTGTTGCGCCGTCACAGTGCTTTTTAGTGACGGTGGCAGTGTTAGTGTCAGTGTATTAGTGTGTCTAGAGCTGAGAGTTGAGCATTGGCCTCTTTTTTGTGGTACCCACGGAGCACGCAGGCGTACACCCTTCTCGTGTGACATCCGGGGAGACACTAACGTTCTCGCCTCCGCAGCGGCTCCAGCCACCAAGGCCACCACGATCTGGTCTCTGAGACACACACACACACACGCACGCTCTCACGGAGAGAACAGTGGACTCTATGCGTTATTTCTGCGCTGTTTATGTCATATATATGTGGTTCGAGCTGATGAGGCGCCACTTTATATACTAAACAGCGCAGTTCAAGCATACTAAGATGGGCGGTAAGAAGGGACAACGTCAAGATGGGAGACACGACTCCCCACCACCATCCCCTCCACCGGGCGCAGACTCTCATCCTCCACCTCCAGTGACGGACATTGCCACAATTCTGAGGTGGATGGACGACCGGGACGAGCGACGTAGAGAAATGGAACTTCAGAGGGAGGAGACACGAAGAGAGGAGGAAAAGTTGCGTTTTGAGGCGCTATTGGCGACCCTGGCGCTAACCCACCCTCCCTCACTCGCAGGTAGCGCGCTTCAAGGCGCCAGTACACTCCCTCCTCCACCACACCAGCGTCCTCCAGGTACTCTTGCTACCCCAACAGCTACCAAGGCATCTGTTCAACCCCCACCCGCCCTCTCACCAGACGTCACGTTTCAGCTTTTTCGTGAGTGGAGGCGGCGTTGGACAGATTACTCCACGATGGTGGACCTTGACAGCATGCCTCCAAACAAACAGCTCATCCAACTGCGGATGTGTTTGTCGCTGGAGACCCACAGAGTTTTGGAGCACACGTTGCAAGTGCCTCCCGATTCTACATCTTCAGTGACGGATGTGCTCGACCTTTTACAGGAGCACGTTAAGGGTCGGAACAACGAGGCTTTGCGTCGCCGTGCCTTTACCAGCTGCAAGCAGGCGGAGAACGAATCCTTTGACGACTTTTTTGTACGTTTGAAGAGTTTGTCTGAGGAGATCGACGTCTGCAAGGCGCACAGCCGGGAATGTGAGGAAGCCTGGATCAAGCACGGGATCTTGACAGGTGTCAGGCACGAAGAGTTGATGCAGCGACTCATCCCCCTGGACGCTTCCTCCACACTCCAGGTGGTAGTGACTGAATGTCGGTCATACGAGGCCACCAAGTCCGCCACCTCTGCCTTACGGGCCCCACCTGCTGTGAGAGCTATCTCACAATACAAGAAGGATAAGAAGGCGGCCAACAACGCGAAGGCTGCCACACATTCTTCCACGCCTCCGCCTAGTGCTTCCTGTGGCAGCTGTGGAAAGCAGCACAGCCCCAAGACTTGCCCGGCCGCCGACGCACTGTGTCGTGGATGTGACCGTAAGGGCCACTGGTCTAACACAGACAGGTGCCCTGCACGAGGCCGCAAGTGTCAGGCCTGTGGTCGCTATGGACACTACGACAAGTGCTGCCGCCAACCCAATCCCAAAAGCCCGAGACGAGGAGGAAAGCAGCGCACTTCCCTCGGGGTGGTTCGCACACAGCCCCCTCCAGATGGCCCACGCAGCCCCAAGCAGCAGCGGAGTCACATCAGGAGGGTGGAATCGACCACACGCCCCAGGGCTACCCCTGCCCAGACCCTGTATGGTCACCCTCTCCGCTCTTGCGTTCCTGCACACACCAAGGCCTTTGCGAAGGACTGGCAGACCACAGGCGAGAGCTGCTACCGCCGCACCGCTACACGTGCCCAGGACGCCAAGGCTCGGTATGACGACCGTGCCCGCCCTCTTCAGCCGCTGGAGATTGGTGCCCTTGTCCGCGTCCAGGACCCGACGACGACACGTTGGGACAAGGTGGGCATAGTGATGGGCGTCGGCCGGTCGCGGGACTACAAGGTCAGGATGCCGAGCGGCCGTGTCTGGTGGAGGAACCGCCGCTTCCTCCGGCCAGTCCCACCCCCTGCTGCTGGCCCCCTGACCGAGGACGAGTCACCTACACCTCACGAGGATCCGCCCCACAGTGCACCTCGACGCTCGGAGCGACTTAGGACTAAGAAGTCCGCTCAAGACAAAGACTATGAGAGTGAGGGGGGAGGGAGATGTAGGTTATGTATTTAAGCTACTGTGCCGAGTAGCAACCCTGTATATAAGCTACTGTGCCGAGTAGCATTTATATATATCATCACGTGGCAACACTGCACGTTATGTGGCAACGTTGCCCCGAGGCTGCCATATGGCAAGGCAGCCTTAGTCTGACTGTGTGAGCCGTGCATGGCACACGCGAGTCACCACTTGCATTTCTCTCATCCAAAATAAACGGACTTCAGTGTTACACAGTGTTTCCCTACCCATCACTGCATTCTTCAGGGAACACTAGTAACTTTCAGACAAGTCTCTCGTTGTGTGTTCTTCATATTTGTAACAGGAAAAGCAAGTTTGCAGACTGATGAATGTTTCCTTCTTTATTTGATGAGGTGTTACTGACATGTTAAATATAAGAAAGCCTTGTTGTAATACTTTTTCAGCCATTGAAACTTCTTCGAAGGTAATCTTGAAATCATGAGTGAAGTCATTTATCTTGATAACTTCCTCGATCTTCATCCAACTGTTTTGGCGTTCCAGTTCATCTTTCAGATCTTCAGATGTCTTCCTCCCGATTTCCTGGTCGACTTGCGAACGAAAACTGATCTTTTTGCTTTTTGTTCTGGTGACATGACAACAAGTCCTTCATTGTAAAATACATCTCTGGCTTCTTTTGAGAGGATTTTGTCTGAGTCAAAGTCATCTTTACAGATTACTTTTGAAACCTTCTGCTGTTAAGTAAATATTCTTGCTAGTGGACTTGCAATTTGTTATAAGTGATTTCTGCCACTTTTCCTCGTCCAATAGAGTGTCCCTTATCTCTATGTTTTATTCTAATGCTTGTAGTCATCTTCCTTGATTACATTCTAATCCTACCTATAACACAGGGCTCCTGCCTGGGAGCAGTGACCCCGCCCCCCCCTCTTGGACGGGCGTCGGGCTCGTAGGGTTCTGCACCCAGGTTACCTGTGACTATAGTTATGTCTAAAAAGTTGCCACCTACAGGTGACCCCCGGACAAGGGGTGCCTTGCACTATAACAGGTTCCCTTGCCGGATCGACCGTATCTCTTAGTCCCGCCTCCCGTTCAAGGAACGGAGTGCATGAGGGGGATGAAAAAAGGAAAGAAGAGGACTTAGAGAGTAGAGACAGTCTCCCTACCACGCCACGTTCTGTTAGCCAATCAGAGCACCGCAGTAAACGTGCTTGTATCACGCCACCGTGAGGCACCACTGATTGGCCAATCCAGGACGTAGACGCACGGGTAGTAGTCAAAATTTGGGGAGCCCAAATATATGTTTTTCAGAAGTTGGAATGTTTCGTACAATCTGAGATGGTAATTGCACCGTCGCTATGTTGGGTAAGTACAATCACTAGGATTGAGTGTCCTATCACAACGAAGTTGCAGATTGCTCAAACATGCAGCAGAAGAGGCAAGTCTTCACAGCTCCGGGTCCAGCAGTCAATGCTGGACCTATCTCTCTCTTCTAGCTACAGACGCAGCAAGCTATACCACCTCCTCCACGCTGCCTGGCGGCCCTCGCTCTCTACATCACGCTTGTAACCACGCTGCCACTTCCCAGCACCAAGCTGCATTGTACATCCAATACAACATGTATACAGAGAGCACATTGTGAGTTTCCATTCTCCATCCCATCCTGAGTGTGAACCAAACATCTCGTACGCTACAAATGGTGACCCCCGGAGTGACGCACTCACACAGGATGGAGGAGAAACCGATCACTCTCCCAGTCTTCAAGCATCATGGAAGACTGGCTTATCCACAAAGAGGCAGCTCTCATCGGCTCTACAGCTACTGTCTCTACACCGCAGGTTAGACACCCTAGAGCAGCACTGCTTCTCTAAGCAGACACCAGCTCCTCTTCCTGCCCCAAGCACCACGTCCTACCGACCCCAGCACACCCTTCTGCCTAGACGCCGCCTCCGGCCCAGCAGTACCCCTTGCCGCTCCTCCTGATGCAGCCCCTGCTCCCGACGCGGCCCATGCTTCTGAGTGCGGACCCACACACCCCTCTTTTCTCCCTCAGGTACTCCCTGCTACTGTCCTGCACCCTGCTGCTGTCGTGGACCCAACTGCTGTCACGAGCCCTCATCCGCTTCTGCTGACGCAGCCTCTGCTCCTGACCCAGGCACACACACCCCAGCAGACGCCTCTGACGACTCTGTACCTGCCGTGAGGGAAGCACAACATTCATCGCCTCCACACACCCTTTTTCTCCCTCTCTACTCCCTCAGATATTGTGTATCTAGTCAGTTGTCTCCTCTAGCGGCCGGCTCATCCACGCCTTCGCCGTTATGGCTCACATGTGACATGCACCGCCCGTTCTGCCTCACATGTGCCATGCAACCCTGCAGACAACAAGTCTCCTACACCGGCTGGAGGGAAGGGGGGAGTATTGTAGTGGATTTCTCCCCTACAAACGCTGTTTGTCGCTGAGTAGCCGACCCCGCGAATTCCCCAGCGTATGCCTCGTGGTCTGGGTCAACCAGCGCCGCCATACATCACGGAGGTCAACTATTAAGCCACGCCTACCTCCGCTATATAAGACCTGACCTCGTGGTGACCTATCTCTCTCTTCTTCTAGCTACAGCGGCAGCAAGCTACACCACCTCTTCCGCCGCTGCCTGGCGGCCCTCGCTCCCCTTCGGCGAGCATGGCGACCCACAAGCTGTCCTCCTAACAGCACCCTCACCAACCAGCTCTCTCTACATCACGCTTGTAACCACGCTGCCACTTCCCAGCACCAAGCTGCATTGTACATCCAATACAACATGTATACAGAGAGCACATTGTGAGTTTCCTTTCTCCATCCCATCCTGAGTGTGAACCAAACAACCAGTACCCCACAGTGTGTGTGAAACATGCCGTTTTTTTCTTTTTCTTTCTTCTTTTTTTCTTTTTACGGGGAATAGCTCACCCAGGCACAGGTCATCGACCCACAACGGGGCCTAGGGGGCGAAAAAATAAGAGTAAAAATAAATTAAAAATAGTAAAGAAAAAGAGTATACTAATCTACATGAAAATTGTGACCAAGTCCCAGGTTGCTGACCTGACTTTCTGCCACATTTACACACAATTGCAGGGTCTCAATTGTTTCGCATGCTATTGACAACTAAACATGCATATATTGTTTCTCACTTTTGATCTTTTTTCATTTTGTATGTCTTTATTATTATTATTATTATTATTGTTATTATTATTATTATTATTATTATTATTATTACTACTTTGTTATTTTTTTGTAATTTTTATTTTCTATGAATTATTATTATTATTATTATTATTATTATTATTATTATTATTATTATTATTATTATTATTTATTTATTTATTTTATTTTTATTTATTTATTGGGCAACCCCCTACATCCTAGTGTAAGGTGAAGCGCAGAAGTGTTTACAGCGCCCATCAGGGAAGCATGCTAAGTTCATGCTTGCCTTTATGTGCAGGGAGGAGGGTGTGACGGCCTGGCATCCAGGGTGCCTTGGGAGCGCGCCTCCACCCACAAAAGCGGTCCCACTCAGTGATGCCAACAGCAACACTGCGGGGTCGCCTCCAGCACCTGAAATCAACAGCAACACCTCCCCACCCAGGGGGCAGTGTTCCAGGTCCAGGGAGGAGGGTGTGACGGCCTTGCACCCCAGTTGTCCCGGGAGGTCTCCTCCATCCACAATAGCAGTCCCACTCAGTGATGCCAATGCGGCCGGATCGCCTCCACCACCTGAAGTCAACAGGCACAGTGACTCTCCTTCGTTAGCCAATGCAGGTCAGGTTAAAGCCTGCCAAGTAAGTGTACTAGTGAACAATGACAGTGATAGTGTTAGTGGAGCTTCTAAAGGAGCTCGTGCCTCCTCTCATAATGATGCCAACTTGAGGGTGAGTAGCCAGAGCGAGACCGATAGTGATGGAAGCATGGATGGGGAGAATGAGTCCCAGACTGCCAGCGTGGTCTCTATAATAGTCCCAGGTCTGAAGACTGTTCATGACCCAGTAAGTTTTCCATTTTTTACGGAGGAGGAACTCGCGGGACTGATGAAGGAACCCACGTATAAAAATCCTACTGGAATAAGGGCTGTGAAGAACATTATCAGGAAATCCAGAGGTACAGAAATTGGAATGGTCAGCTTATTGGTCAGGCTGATCTATGAAGCCAGCGTGCGACTCTCTACGCTAAATTCAAGGTGGGAAAAGTAACACGAACGCTAAGGTTCATTTCATGGAACATCCGGAGTGTTAATCGCAGAATTAATGATCTACAATGGTTTGTTAAAGTTTTTGACATTGATGTAATTGGTTTACAAGAACCTTACACGTCCAGCACCCAGAAGAAAGTTGCACCCAGGATAGCTGGGTTTACAGCATATAATAGTGGAGCAGGAAGTGGCCTGCTCACTTATGTAAAGAATGGTCTGGTCTGTAAATGGATTAAAACTCACAATGATGAAATTATTCACTATCAACAATTTACAGTAAAGACAGCAAACAGTCAATTTTCGCTGTATAACATCTATGTTCGGTGTAATGAACTGCGAGCGGACGTGTTGTCAAAGCCATCAGGTAACACTGCTATGCTGTGTATGGGTGACTTTAACTCTCGTCACACTATCCTCGGTGATGTCCAGTGTAACTCTAATGGGAGGGTGTTCGTGAATTACATCAATAATCATAATATCACTGTATACGACACAGACAAAGTGACACATCTGATGTGGGGCAGACTTGATTATGTCATTGGGTATAACCTAGTAGACAGTAATGTCAAGGCTAAGGTCATCTCAGACCACCTAGTCAGTGATCATTATGCAATACTTACTGAATACACTGCTGCTGATGTCAAGTGTGAACCCCATCCTAAGCTCAGAATTAATATCCCAGATAATCTTAAACTGCACTTCAAGGCCTACATCCACAGATGGTATGCTGGATATACACCTGGGTCAGTGGATGAATTTTGCTGTGATCTTGTAAATGTCATTACCACATATTATACCACCTGGGTTAAGTCAAGGAGGAAGGGGGGCAGCACTAAACCACCTCTGTGGACACATGACCCCATCCTCACCAAAGAAGGAGAGCATGTAAAACAGCTTGCCAACACTTATAAGCAAAATAAAACAAGTGATAACCTTTTGGCATTCCTCAAAGCTAACAGAGAATTTCGGGAACTCAAAGGTCAGGTGAGAAACACCTATTGGGAACACTTCTTACAGGAGATCAATAGAACAACCACTCTAGCAGAAATGTGGAACAAAATTAGAGCCATTACCAAGTCACCCACCCCAGTCAAGCTTCATCACAACCCTGCCGAATATGCTGACATGCTATTAGACCAATGGTCTAGTGTGTCACAAATCACTTCCCTGCCTCCTGACATACAGCAATATCTTAACACCACACACATTAATAGGGGTTTAAATATTGAAATAGCCTGTTCCTCACCGACCAGTTTCCTATAACGCACCACGAACTAACAACAGCACTAATGAAAGGCGAGTCATCCTCCCCTGGTGAGGATGGCATAACCTATAACATCCTGAGATTGTTGAATGAGATCCCTAACCATCCACTGCTTGACCTGTATCAAATGAGCCTCACACAGGGTATTCTGCCTAAGACATGGACTCATGGAAACATAGTTCCAATCCCTAAAGCTAATTCTCCAAACTTCAGGCTAATTTCACTTACATCCTGTATGTGTAAAGTCCTTGAAAGAGTTGTTCTAAACCGTCTCATGTTTCAAGTCAAAGACAAACTCGCCCCTAATCTGTACGGGTTCATGCCCGGGCGTAGCACACAGACATGCTTTGCAGAATATCTTGTTCACTCAAAAGATAAGACACAAACAGCCTTCATAGACCTTAAATCAGCCTTTGATGTAGCTAATAGAGACATTATACTTGAGCAACTAGCTAATTTTGGCATACAAGGTAACCTCCTGACATGGATAAAGGGTTATCTGTCCAACAGGTATGCCAGTGTTCTGTTTAGGGGAGTTAAAAGTACCAGAATGAGATCATTTGAGCTGGGCACGCCTCAGGGAGGAGTGTTAAGTCCTATGCTCTTTAATATACTGATGCACAAGCTTATTGCTGACATTCCAGTTCAGCCAAACGAAGCCGTAATATGCTATGCTGGTGATATCTGCATTATG
>NW_024747549.1:5000-9385 GCF_018991925.1 Homarus americanus | reverse complement strand
TTTGGTAAAACGTTGCTCTGATCACCTAAGCGGCACGGGTGGTCCTCTATAGTGGTTCACAGCGCCATAAGCTCGTTGAACAGGCTTTGTGTGAAAAATAACAGAGTCTAGGACTGCTTTTAGTGTCCTGGTGGCCCATAGGTAGCGTTCCTCGGTCACAATTATAAGATCGTGGGTTCAAATCCTGGTGGAGTGAGGTTGATTATATGTAGAAGTCCGCGTGCTCTATTGGGCTAATGAAATATATATGGATCCTTGTGTTTTGAAGCCGGATTTGGAAAAACTTTGCTCTGATCACCTAAGCGGCACGGATGGTCCCCATTAGATGTTCACAGCGCCATAAGCTCGTTGAACAGGCTTTTTGTGAAATATAGCAGAGTCTAGGACTGCTTTTATTGTCCTGGTGGCCCAGAGTTAGCGTTCCCCGGTCACACTTAGAAGATCGTGGGTTCGAATCCTGGAGGGGTGAGGTGTTGATTATATGTAGAAGCCGCTTGCTTTATTGGGCAAATGAAATATATATGGATCCTCGTGTTTCGAAGCCGCATTTGGTAAAACGTTGCTCTGATCACCTAATCGGCACGGGTGGTCCTCTATAGTGGTTCACAGCGCCATAAGCTCGTTGAACAGGCTTTGTGTGAAAAATAACAGAGTCTAGGACTGCTTTTAGTGTCCCAGGCCCATAGGTAGCGTCTCGGTCAGCAATTATATAAGATTCGTAAGGTTCGGAATCCTGGTGGAGTGAGGTGCTGATTATATGCAGAAGTCCGCTGCGGCCTATTGGGCTAATGAAATATATGGATCCTGTGTTTTTGAAGCCGGATTTGGAAAAATCCTTGCTCGATCACCTGCTGGGTGGACGGATGCCAAGTCCCTATTAGATGTCTGGGCAGCGCCATAAGGTCGTTGAACAGGCTTTGTGTGAAATATAGTAGAGTCTAGGACTGCTTTTATTTTCCTGGTGGCCCAGAGGTAGAATGCCCCGGTCACAATTATAAGACCGTGGGTTTGAATCCTGGTGGGCTGAGGTGTTGATTATATATAGAAGTCCGGGTGCTTTATTGGGCTAATGAAATATATTTGAATCCTCGTATTTCGAAGCCGCATTTGGGAAAACGTTGCTCTGATCACCTAAGTGGCACGGTTGGTCCCCTATAGTGGTTCACGGCGACATAAGCTCGTTGAACACGCTTTGTGTGAAATATAACAGAGTCTAGGACTGCTTATAGTGTCCCGGTGGCCCATAGGTAGCGTTCCCCGGACACAATTAGAAGATCGTGGGTTCGAATCCTGGTGGGGTGAGGTGTTGATTATATGAAGAAGTCCGCGTGCTTTGTTGGGCAAATGAAATATATATGGATCCTCGTTTTTCGAAGCTGCATTTGGTAAAACGTTGCTCTGATCACCTAAGCGGCACGGGTTGTCCCCATTAGAGGTTCACAGCGCCATAAGCTCGTTGAACAGGCTTTGTGTGAAATATAGGTGAGCCCTAGGACTGCTTTTATTGTCCTGGCGGGCCCAGAGTGCACGTTCCCAGTCACACTATAAAGAGCCAGGATTCAAATCCTGCAGGGGTGAGGCGTTGATTTGCAGTCCATGTTTTATTGGGCTAATGAAATATATATGGATCCTCGTGTTTCCAAGCCGGATTTGGTAAAACGTTGCTCTGATCACCTAAGTGACACAGGTGGTCCCCATTAGAGGTTCATGGCGCCATAAGGTCGTTGAACAGTCTTTGTGTGAAATATAGTAGAGTCTAGGACTGCTTTTATTGTCCTGGTGGCCCAGAGGTAACATGCCCCGGTCACAATTATAAGATCGTGGGTTTGAATCCTAGTGGGGTGAGGTGTTGATTATATGTAAAAGTCCGCGTGCTTTATTGGGCTAATGAAATATATATGGATCCTCTTGTTTCGTAGCCGGATTTGGTAAAACGTTGCTCTGATCACCTAAGCGGCACGGGTGGTCCCCATTAGAGGTTCACGGTGCCATAAGCCCGTTGAACAGGCTTTGTGTGAAATATAGCAGAGTCTAGGAATGCTTTTAGTGTCCTGGTGGCCCAGAGGTAGCGTCCCCCGGTCACAATTATAAGATCGTGGTTTTGAATCCTGGTAGGGTGAGGTGTTGATTATATGTAGAAGTCCGAGTGATTTATTGGGCTAATGAAATATATATTAGGGTGTGTCATAGGAGGGAAGATCAGCTAAAACTAATGGCCCATCACTTTTTTGGTAGATTTTAGTGTATATAAACACAAAATAATTTCAGTTTTAATATTTTGCAACCTTTTGCTAGGTAAATTTTAGCGTGAAATTTATCGAAAATCTACCCATATTGCATTAATAGTGCATTTACAATTAAATAGTGAACATTGCTTGATTCTGGCTCTTTAACAAACCTCAACCTAACAAATATTTTTTCTCTTTTTCAGATTCTGATGCATTTATAAGTTACAATATTTCATATGGCTGCTTGTGTCAGGTAGACGAGGAACCTGCATCCAGCCATCTCAGCCACTATCTTAAGTCTGGGAGAGAGCTCAAGTCGGAGAGCGTTTCACATTGAGAGATGCTTGAGATACGGTAAGCCAATCAGGCAACCAGTAAAAGAACCAAAGAAAATTCCACACAAACAAAGACATTACAGTGATATGATCTTCAAAGCTGTCTTGGCACAGTACACGCTGGCTAACGCTCAGTTCAAGCCTCTAGTCATAACAAGTCAGAAGAAGATTAGTGAGAGACTGCTAGCCAGTTGGGAAAAGGCAAGAGATATCTCTCTTGGGAGAGGAAAACTTGCAGTTAAGGACAGCTTTGCCAAGCAACTGGACCAGTTATTTAACATAATTACTTGCAAGTGCCCAATTGTTCTCTGTCCTGAGTTTGGATGCGATCGTGACTGTAAATCCGAGGCCCACATCTCCTGTATTTGCAAGCGTGAACTGAAGATTCCTGTGATCGAACTGGCATTTCTCAAAGCACAGAGAGAGAAGACTGGCAGTATAGGGGCTCTCATGATTTCTAGCTAAGATATTCCGGAGTCCAAGAGACAGGAGGCTGCCACAGAGAGACAGAAGAGGAGAAGAGTTGCCGAGGAAAAGAGACTTGAGAAGGCCCAGGGTGAGGTAAAAAAGGCCGATGATTGGAGTCAAGCTGATTCAGAGTTTAATGACTTCCCCATGGCTGATCCGAGTGCTGACCAGGAGAATGGTGACTTTGTCCCTAACCCAGAAAATAGTGATCCCAAACCTTCCAGTCATAAGATTCGAAATAGGAAAGATATCCCGAGCATAGCTCTGGCCAGCATGCGACACTATACTGGTCTCAGAGATTCTGGAGAGATAGCAACAGCTGCCTGGATTGACGGTGGTTTGATAACACCTGATGATGTTCACCTGGTGATAGATCATAACAAAGTAAGGAGAGCTCAGGAGAAATTTGTCAGTAATCTAAAAGAGGAGTTTGATAAAGGGATAAGAGAAAATGGAATCAATTGTTTGTTCTTTGATGGGAGAAGGGATGACACTAAAATGTTCATGAAAGTTGGAGATTCTGAAAAGTTGTTCCCTGCCATGGTGAAGGAGGAACACTACTCCTGCTGCAATGAACCAGGAGGGAAGTATTTGTGGCATTTCACTCCAGAGCAAGATGACATCAGAAACCAGCTGAGATAGTGGCAGATAACATTGTGAACTGCCCAGAGGAGAGAACGAGATCAGACCTCCTGTGCATATTGGAGGAGCAGCACCAACACGAACACAGGGGTGGCAGCAATGCAGCAGTGGATAGAGCGGAAGATTGGGAGGAAGCTGGTCTGGATTGTTTGTGACCTCCACACCAACGAGTTGCCACTCAGACATCTGATCCAGGAGCTGGATAGCAAGACTCTTTCAAACAACAGATGGTCTGGTCCTCTTGGCAAGATGCTGGACTCTGCCACTGAGTTAGAAATAAATCCGAGCTTTGAAAAAATCACAGTTGGCCCTCCACTCGTTGAGCTTGCACATACTGTCATTGATGACCTGAGTACTGACCAGTACTATGGTTACATGATTTGCAGTGCCATCAAAACTGGGGTCATGCCTGATAGACTTGCTTACCTGCAGATAGGTCCAGTCTCACATTCCCAGGTGGTTTCACAAATTGCCTTTCAGGTCTCTGCAGGTAGAATTTTAAGCCATCATAAACTGAAAGGGAACCAGCTTCACAACCTGAGACTTATTGTCCAATTCATCGTGAATGTCTACTTGCCAAATTGGTTCAACACCAAGGTCAAGTCATCGTTCTCCGAAGGTCCGAGGCATGTTCTCTTCCAGCTTGAGCTCCTGAGGAGTCAGCCAAGGAAGGTTGTTCAGATTGTGGAGCAGACTGTGAGATCTTCCTGGT
>NW_024747548.1:0-16603 GCF_018991925.1 Homarus americanus | reverse complement strand
AATCAACACCTCACCCCACCAGGATTCAAACCCACGATCTTATAATTGTGACCGGGGAACGCTACCTCTGGGCCACCAGGACAATAAAAGCAGTCCTAGACTATGCTATATTTCACACAAAGCCTGTTCAACGAGCTTATGGCACTGTGAACCACTATAGGGGACCACCCGTGCCAGTTAGGTGATCAGAGCAACGTTTTACCACATGCGGCTTCGAAACACGAGGATCCATTTATATTTCATTAGCCCAATAAAGCACGCGGACTTCTACATATATTCAACGCCTCACCCCACCAGGATTTGAAGCTGATCTTCTAATTGTGACCGGGGAACGCTACCTCTGGGTCACCAGGACAATAAAAGCAGTCCTAGACTCTGCTATATTTCACACAAAGCCAGTTCAACGAGCTTATGGCGCTGTGAACCTCTAATGGGGACCACCCGTGCTGCTTAGGTGATCAGAGCAACGTTTTACCAAATCCGGCTTCGATACATGAGGATCCATATATATTTCATCAGCCCAATAATGCACGCGGACCTCTACATATAATCAACACCTCACCCCACCAGGATTTGAACCCACTATCTTATAATTGTGACCGGGGGACGCTACCTCTGGGCCACCAGGACAATAAAAGCAGTCCTAGACTCTGCTATATTTCACACAAAGCCTGTTCAACGAGCTTATGACACGGTGAACCTCTAATGGGGACCATCTGTGCCGTTTAGGTGATCAGAGCAACGTTTTACCAAATCCGGCTTCGAAACACGAGGATCCATATATATTTCATTAGCCCAATAAAGTATGCGGACTTCTACATATAATCAACACCTCACCCCACCAGGATTTGAACCCACGGTCTTATAATTGTGACCGGGGAACGCTACCTCTGGGACACTAGGACAGTAAAAGCAGTCCTAGACTCTGCTATATTTCACACAAAGCCTGTTCAACGAGCTTATGGAGACGTGAACCTCTAATGGGGACCACCCGTGCCGCTTAAGTGATCAGAGCAACGTTTTACTAAATGCGGCTTCGAAACTCGAGGATCCATATATATTTCATTAGCCCAATAAAGCACACGGACTACTACATATACTCAACACCTCACCCCACCAGGATTCAAATCCAAGATCTTATAATTGTGGCCGGGGTATGCTACCTCTGGGCCACCAGGACAATAAAAGCAGTCCCTGGGCTCTACTATATTTCACACAAAGCCTGTTCAGCGACCTTGTGGCGCCATGAACCTCTAATGGGGACCACCACGTGCGTTTAGGTGATCAGAGCAACGTTTGCAAATCCCTGCTTCCAAAACACATTGGATCCATATATATTTCATTAGCCCAATAAAGCACGCGGACTTCTACATATAATCAACGTCTCACCCCACCAGGATTTAAACCCACCATCTTATAATTGTGACCGGGGAACGCTACCTCTGGGCAACCAGGACAATAAATGCAGTCCTAGACTCTACTATATTTCACACAAAGCCTGTTCAACGACCTTATAGCGCCATGAACCTCTAATGGGGACCACCCGTGCCGGTTAGGTGATAAGAGCAACGTTTTACCAAATCCGGCTTGGAAACACGAGGATCCATATATATTTCATTAGCCCAATAAAGCACACAAACTTCTACATATAATCAACACCTCACCCCACCAGGATTTGAACCCACGATCTTATAATTGTGACCGGGGAACGCTACCTCTGGGCAACCAGGACAATAAACCAGTCCTAGACTCTACCATATTTCACACAAAGCCTGTTCAACGATCTTATGGCGCCATGAACCTCTAATGGGGACCACCCGTGCGCTTAGGTGATAAGAGCAACGTTTGCAAATCCGGCTTGGAAACACGAGGATCCATATATTTCATTAACCTTAATAAGCATGCAGCGGACTTCTACATATAATCAACACCTCACCCCACCAGGATTTGAACCCACGATCTTATAATTGTGACCGGGGAACGCTACCTCCGTGACACTAGGACAATAAAAGCAGTCCTAGACTCTGCTATATTTCACACAAAGCCTGTTCAGCGAGCTTATGGAGACGTGAACCTCTAATGGTAACCACCCGTACCGCTTAGGTGATCAGAGCAACGTTTTACCAAATGCGGCTTAGAAACTCGAGGATCCATATATATTTCATTAGCCCAATAAAGCACGCGGACGTCTACATATAATCAACACCTCACCCCACCAGGATTTGAAACCACGATCTTATAATTGTGACCGGGGAACGCTACCTCTGGGACACTAGGACAGTAAAAGATGTCCTAGACTCTGCTATATTTCACACAAAGCCTGTTCAACGAGCTTATGGAGACGTGAACCTCTAATTGGGACCACCCGTGCCGCTTAAGTGATCAGAGCAACGTTTTACTAAATGCGGCTTCGAAACTCGAGGATCCATATATATTTCATTAGCCCAATAAAGCACACGGACTTCTACATATAATCAACACCTCCCACCCCACCAGGATTCGAACCCAAGATCTTCTAATTGTGACCGGGGAACGCTACCTCTGGGCCACCAGGACACTAAGAGCAGTCCTAGACTCTGCTATATTACACACAAAGCCTGTTCAAAGAGCTTATGGCGCCATGAACCTCTAATGGGGACCACCCGTGCCGCTTAGGTGATCAGACCAACGTTTTACTAAATGCGGCTTCGAAACAAGAAGGATCCATATATATTTCATTAGCCCAATAAAGCACGCTTTCTTCTACATATAATCAACACCTCACCCCACCAGGATTTGAACCCACGATCTTATAATTGTAACGGGGGGAAGCTACCTCTTGGCAGCCAAGGACAAATAAAAGCAGTCAAGACTCTACCATATTTTCACACAAAGCCTGTTCAGGAATCTTATGGCGCCATGAACCTCTAATGGGGACCACCCGTGCCGCTTAGGTGATAAGAGCAACGTTTTACCAAATCCGGCTTGGAAACACGAGGATCCACTTATATTTCATTAGCCCAATAAAGTACGCGGACTTCTACATATAATCAACACCTCACCCCACCAGGATTTGAACCCACGATCTTATAATTGTGACCGGGGAACGCTACCTCTGGGACACTTGGACAATAAAAGCAGTCCTAGACTCTGCTATATTTCACACAAAGCCTGTTCAACGAGCTTATGGAGACGTGAACCTCTAATGGGGACCACCCGTGCCGCTTAGGTGATCAGAGCAACGTTTAACTAAATGCGGCTTCGAAACTCAGAGGATCCATATATATTTCATTAGCCCAATAAAGCACACGGACTTTACACATATAATCAACACCTCCCCACCAGGATTCAAACCCACGATCGTCTAATTGTGACCGGGGAACGCTACCTCTGGGCCACCAGGACAATAAAAGCAGTCCTAGACTCTGCTGTATTTCACACAAAGCCTGTTTAACGAGCTTATGGCGCCGTGAACCTCTAATGGGGACCACCCGTGCCGCTTGGGTGATCAGAGCAACGTTTTACCAAATGCGGCTTCGAAACACGTGGATCCATATATATTTCATTAGCCCAATAAAGCACGCGGACTTCTTTATATAATCAGCACCTCACCCCACCAGGATTCGAACCCACGATCGTATAATTGTGACTGGGGAACGCTACCTCTGAGCCACCAGGACACTATAAGCCGTCCTAGACTCTGTTATATTTCACAAAAAACCTGTTCAACGTGCTTATGGCGCCGTGGGACCACTATAGGGGACCACCCGTGCCGCTTAGGTGGAGAGAGCAACGTTTTACGAAATCTGGCTTGGAAACTCGAGGATCCATATATATTTCATTAGCCCAATAAAGTGCGGACTTCCTTATAATCAACACCTCACCCCACAGGATTTGAACCCGGTCTTATAATTTGTGACAGAACGCTACTCTGGGACTAGGACAGTAAAGCAGTCCCTAGACTCTGCTTTATATTTGACACAAAAGCCTGTTCAACGAAACATGGGCGTGAACCTCAATGGGGACCACCCGTGCCGCTTAATTAGTCAGAGCAACGTTTTACTAAATGCGGCTTCGAAACTCGAGGATCCATATATATTTCATTAGCCCAATAAAGCACACGGACTTCTACATATACTCAACACCTCACCCCACCAGGATTCAAATCCAAGATCTTATAATTGTGGCCGGGGTATGCTACCTCTGGGCCACCAGGACAATAAAAGCAGTCCTAGACTCTACTATATTTCACACAAAGCCTGTTCAACGACCTTATGGCGCTATGAACCTCTAATGGGGACCACCCGTGCCGTTTAGGTGATCAGAGCAACGTTTTACCAAATCCTGCTTCGAAACACGTGGATCCATTTATATTTCATTAGCCCAATAAAGCACGCGGACTTTTACATATAATCAACGTCTCACCCCACCAGGATTTAAACCCACCATCTTATAATTGTGACCGGGGAACGCTACCTCTGGGCAACCAGGACAATAAATGCAGTCCTAGACTCTACTATATTTCACACAAAGCCTGTTCAACGACCTTATAGCGCCATGAACCTCTAATGGGGACCACCCGTGCCGGTTAGGTGATAAGAGCAACGTTTTACCAAATCCGGCTTGGAAACACGAGGATCCATATATATTTCATTAGCCCAATAAAGCACGCGGACTTCTACATATAATCAACGCCTCACCCCACCAGGATTTGAACCCATGATCTTATAATTGTGACAGGTGAACGCTACCTCTGGGCCACCAGGATAATAAACAGTCCTAGACTCTGCTATATTTCACACAAAGCCTGTTCAACGAGCTTATGGCGCCGTGAACCTCTAATGGGGACCACCCGTGCAGCTTAGGTTATCAGAGCAACGTTTTACCAAATCCGGCTTCGAAACACGAGGATCCATATATATTTCATTAGCCCAATAAAGCACGCGGACTTCTACATATAATCAACACCTCACCCCACCAGGATTTGAACCCACGATCTTATAATTGTGACCGGAGAACGCTACCTCTGGGACACTAGGACAATAAAAGCAGTCCTAGACTCTGCTATATTTCACACAAAGCCTGTTCAACGAGCTTATGGAGACGTGAACCTCTAATGGTGACCACCCGTACCGCTTAGGTGATCAGAGCAACGTTTTACCAAATGCGGCTTAGTAACTCGAGGATCCATATATATTTCATTAGCCCAATAAAGCACGCGGACGTCTACATATAATCAACACCTCACCCCACCAGGATTTGAAACCACGATCTTATAATTGTGACCGGGGAACGCTACCTCTGGGACACTAGGACAGTAAAAGATGTCCTAGACTCTGCTATATTTCACACAAAGCCTGTTCAACGAGCTTATGGAGACGTGAACCTCTAATGGGGACCACCCGTGCCGCTTAAGTGATCAGAGCAACGTTTTACTAAATGCGGCTTCGAAACTCGAGGATCCATATATATTTCATTAGCCCAATAAAGCACACGGACTTCTACATATAATCAACACCTCACCCCACCAGGATTCAAACCCAAGATCTTATAATTGTGGCCGGGGTATGCTACCTCTGGGCCACCAGGACAATAAAAGCAGTCCTAGACTCTACTATATTTCACACAAGGCCTGTTCAACGACCTTATGGCGCCATGAACCTCTAATGGGGACCACCCGTGCCGCTTAGGTGATCAGAGCAACGTTTTACCAAATCCTGCTTCGAAACACGTGGATCCATATATATTTCATTAGCCCAATAAAGCACGCGGACTTCTGCATATAATCAACGCCTCACCCAACCAAGATTTGAACCCACGATCTTATAATTGTGAACGGGGAAAGCTACCTCTGGGCAACCAGGACAATAAAAGCAGTCCAAGACTCTACCATATTTCACACAAAGCCTGTTCAACGATCTTATGGCGCCATGAACCTCTAATGGGGACCACCCGTGCCGCTTAGGTGATACGAGCAACGTTTTACCAAATCCGGCTTGGAAACACGAGGATCCACTTATATTTCATTAGGCCAATAAAATACGCGGACTTCTACATATAATCAACACCTCACCCCACCAGGATTTGAACCCACGATCTTATAATTGTGACCGGGGAACGTTACCTCTGGGACACTAGGACAATAAAAGCAGTCCTAGACTCTGCTATATTTCACACAAAGCCTGTTCAACGAGCTTATGAAGACGTGAACCTCTAATGGGGACCACCCGTGCCGCTTAGGTGATCAGAGCAACGTTTAACTAAATGCGGCTTCGAAACTCGAGGATCCATATATATTTCATTAGCCCAGCCATACCACGGACTTCACCATATAATCAACACCTCACCCCACAGGATTTGAACCCACGATCTTATAATTTGTGACGAGGGAACTTGGATACCTCTGGGCCACTAGGACAATAAAAGCAGTCCTAGACTCTGCTATATTTCACACAAAGCCTGTTCAACGAGCTTATGGCGCTGTGAACCACTATAGGGGACCACCCGTGCCGCTTAGGTGATCAGAGCAACGTTTTGCCAAATGCGGCTTCGAAACACGAGGATCCATATATATTTCATTAGCCCAATAAAGCACGCGGACTTCTTCATATAATCAACACCTCACCCCACCAGGATTCCAACCCACGATCTTATAATTTGTGACAGGGAATGCTGTCTCGACCACCAGGACAATAAAAGCAGTCCTAGATTCTGCTATATTTCACACAAGCCCCATTCAACGAGAAGCTTATGGAGGCGTGAACCACTATGAGGGACCACCCGTGCCGCTTAGGTGATCAGGCAACGTTTTTACCTGAAAATAGGCTTCCCGAGCACAAGTTCCATATATATTTCATTAGCCCAATAAAGCACGCGGACTTCTACATATAATCAACACCTCACCCCACCAGGATTTGAACCCACGATCTTATAATTGTGAACGGGGAACGCTACCTCTGGGCCACCAGGACAATAAAAGCAGTCCTAGACTCTACCATATTTCACACAAAGCCTGTTCAACGACCTTATGGCGCCATGAACCTTTAATGGGGACCACCCGTGCCGCTTAGGTGATAAGAGCAACGTTTTACCAAATCCGGCTTGGAAACACGAGGATCCATATATATTTCATTAGCCCAATAAAGCACGCGGACTTCTACATATAATCAACACCTCACCCCACCAGGATTTGAACCCACGATCTTTTAATTGTGACCGGGGAATGCTACCTCTGGGCAACCAGGACAATAAAAGCAGTTCTATGCTCTACTATATTTGACACAAAGCCTGTTCAACGACCTTATGGCGCCATGAACCTCAAATGGGGACCACCTGTGCCGCTTAGGTGATCGGAGCAACGTTTTACCAAATCCGGCTTGGAAACACGAGGATCCATATATATTTCATTAGCCCAATAAAGCACTCGGACTTCTACATATAATCAACACCTCACCCCACCAGGATTCAAACCCACACGTCTTATAATTGTGACTGGGTATGCTACCTCTGGGCCACCAGGACAATAAAAGCAGTCCTAGAACTCTTTATATTTCACACAAAGCCTGTTCCAATGACCTTGGCGCCATGAACCTCTAATGAGGACCACCCGTGCGCTTTGGTGATCGAACAACGTTTGCAAATCCGGCTCCGAGCCGAGGGGATCCATATATATTTCATTAGCCCAATAAAACTACTTAGCGAACTTCTACATATAATCAGCCTCACCTGGGATTCGAACCCACTATCTTCTAATTGTGACCGGGGAACGCTACCTCTGGGCCACCAGGACAATAAAAGCAGTCCTAGCTTCATGCTATATTTCACACAAGCCCATTCCAACGAGCTTATGGCGCCGTGAACCTCTAATGGGGATCCCCCGTGCCGCTTAGGTGATCAGAGCAACGTTTTACCAAATGTGGCTTCGAAACCCGAGGATCGATATATATTTCATTAGACCATTAAAGCATGCGGACTTCTACATATAATCAACACCTCAACCCACCAGGATTTGAACCCACAATCTTATAATTGTGATCGGGGGACGCTACCTCTGGGCCACCAGGACAATAAAAACAGTCCTAGACTCTGCTATATTTCACACAAAGCCTGTTCAACGAGCATATGGCGCCGTGAACCTCTAATGGGGACCACCCGTGCCGCTTAGGTGATCAGAGCAACGTTTTACCAAATCCGGCTTCGAAACACGAGGATCCATGTATATTTCATTAGCCCAATAAAGCACGCGGACTTCTACATATCATGAACACCTCACCCCACCAGGATTCAAACCCACGATCTTATAATTGTGACCGGGGTATGCTACCTCTGGGCCACCAGGACAATAAAAGCAGTCCTACACTCTACTGTATTTCACACAAAGCCTGTTCAACGACCTTATGGCGCCGGGAACCTCTAATGGGGACCACTCGTGCCGCTTAGGTGATCAGAGCAACGTTTTACCAAATCCGGCTTGGAAACACGAGGATCCATATATATTTCATTAGCCCAATAAAGCACTCGGACTTCTACATATAATCAACACCTCACCCCACCAGGATTCAAACCCACGATCTTATAATTGTGACAGGGGAACGCTACCTCTGGGCCACCAGGACAATAAAAGCAGTCCTAGACTATGCTATATTTCACACAAAGCCTGTTCAACGAGCTTATGGCGCTGTGAACCACTATAGGGGACCACCCGTGCCAGTTAGGTGATCAGAGCAACGTTTTACCACATGCGGCTTCGAAACACGAGGAGCCATATATATTTCATTAGCCCAATAAAGCACGCGGACTTCTACATATATTCAACGCCTCACCCCACCAGGATTTGAAGGATTCTACCAGACCGGGAACGCTACCTCTGGCCACTAGACAATAAAGCAGTCCTAGACTTCAAGTATATTTCACACAAAGCCAGTCTAACGAGCTTATGGCGCTAGAACTCTAATGGGACCACTTCGCTTAGGTGATCAGAGCAACGTTTTACTAAACTGCTTGGAAACACGAGGATCCATATATATTTCATTAGCCCAATAAAGCACTCGGACTTCTACATATAATCAACACCTCACCCCACCAGGATTCAAACCCACGATCTTATAATTGTGACAGGGGAACGCTACCTCTGGGCCACCAGGACAATAAAAGCAGTCCTAGACTCTGCTATATTTCACACAAAGCCAGTTCAACGAGCTTATGGCGCTGTGAACCTCTAATGGGGACCACCCGTGCCGCTGAGGTGATCAGAGCAACGTTTTACCACATCCGGCTTCGATACACGAGGATCCATATATATTTCATCAGCCCAATAATGCACGCAGACTTCTACATATAATCAACACCTCACCCCACCAGGATTTGAACCCACTATCTTATAATTGTGACCGGGGGACGCTACCTCTGGGCCACCAGGACAATAAAAGCATTCCTAGACTCTGCTATATTATTGTGCCTGTTCAATTCGGGCTTATGGCACGAACCACTAATGGGACCACACGTCGCTAGGTGATCGAGTAACGTTTACCAAACTGGTTTCGAAACACAAGGATCCATATATTTCATTAGCCCAATAAAGCACGCGACTTACATATAATCAACACTCACCCCACCAGGATTCGAACCCACGATCCTCTAATTGTGACCGGGGAACGCTACCTCTGGGCCACCAGGACAATAAAAGCAGTCCTAGACTCTGCTATATTTCACACAAAGCCTGTTCAACGAGCTTATGATGCTGTGAACCTCTAATGGGGATCATCTGTGCCGCTTAGGTGATCAGAGCAACGTTTTACCAAATCCGGCTTCGAAACACGAGGTTCCATATATATTTCATTAGCCCAATAGAGCACGCGGACTTCTACATATAATCAACACCTAAACTCACCAGGATTCAAACTCACGATCTTATAATTGTGACCGGGGTATGCTACCTCTGGGCCACCAGGACAATAAAAGCAGTCCTATACTCTGCTATATTTCACACAAAGCCTATTCAACGACATTATGGCGCCATGAACCTCTAATGGGGACCACCCGTGCCGTTTAGGTGATCAGAGCAACGTTTTACCAAATCCGGCTTCGAAACACGAGGATCCATATATATTTCATTAGCCCAATAAAGTACGCGGACTTCTACATATAATCAACACCTCACCCCACCAGGATTTGAACCCACGGTCTTATAATTGTGACCGGGGAACGCTACCTCTGGGACACTAGGACAGTAAAAGCAGTCCTAGAGTCTGCTATATTTCACACAAAGCCTGTTCAACGAGCTTATGGAGACGTGAACCTCTAATGGGGACCACCCGTGCCGCTTAGGTGATCAGAGCAACGTTTTACTAAATGCGGCTTCGAAACTCGAGGATCCATATATATTTCATTAGCCCAATAAAGCACGCGGACGTCTACATATAATCAACACCTCACCCCACCAGGATTTGAAACCACGATCTTATAATTGTGACCGGGGAACGCTACCTTTGGGACACTAGGACAGTAAAAGATGTCCTAGACTCTGCTATATTTCACACAAAGCCTGTTCAACGAGCTTATGGAGACGTGAACCTCTAATGGGGACCACCCGTGCCGCTTAAGTGATCAGAGCAACGTTTTACTAAATGCGGCTTCGAAACTCGAGGATCAATATATATTTCATTAGCCCAATAAAGCACACGGACTTCTACATATAATCAACACCTCACCCCACCAGGATTCAAATCCAAGATCTTATAATTGTGGCCGGGGTATGCTACCTCTGGGCCACCAGGACAATAAAAGCAGTCCTAGACTCTACTATATTTCACACAAAGCCTGTTCAACGACCTTATGGCGCCATGAACTTCTAATGGGGACCACCCGTGCCGTTTAGGTGATCAGAGCAACGTTTTACCAAATCCTGCTTCGAAACACGTGGATCCATATATATTTCATTAGCCCAATAAAGCACGCGGACTTCTGCATATAATCAACGCCTCACCCAACCAAGATTTGAACCCACGATCTTATAATTGTGAACGGGGAAAGCTACCTCTGGGCAACCAGGACAATAAAAGCAGTCCAAGACTCTACCATATTTCACACAAAGCCTGTTCAACGATCTTATGGCGCCATGAACCTCTAATGGGGACCACCCGTGCCGCTTAGGTGATACGAGCAACGTTTTACCAAATCCGGCTTGGAAACACGAGGATCCACTTATATTTCATTAGGCCAATAAAATACGCGGACTTCTACATATAATCAACACCTCACCCCACCAGGATTTGAACCCACGATCTTATAATTGTGACCGGGGAACGTTACCTCTGGGACACTAGGACAATAAAAGCAGTCCTAGACTCTGCTATATTTCACACAAAGCCTGTTCAACGAGCTTATGAAGACGTGAACCTCTAATGGGGACCACCCGTGCCGCTTAGGTGATCAGAGCAACGTTTAACTAAATGCGGCTTCGAAACTCGAGGATCCATATATATTTCATTAGCCCAATAAAGCACACGGACTTCTACATATAATCAACACCTCACCCCACCAGGATTTGAACCCACGATCTTATAATTGTGACCGGGGAACGCTACCTCTGGGCCACCAGGACAATTAAAGCAGTCCTAGACTCTGGTATATTTCACACAAAGCCTGTTCAACGAGCTTATGGCGCCGTGATCCTCTAATGGGGACCACCACGCTTAGTGATCAGAGCACTGTTTACCAAATCCGGCTACGAAACAGGAGGATCCATATATATTTCTTTAGCCCAATAAAGCATGCGGACTTCTACATATAATCAACACTCACCCTAGATTCAAACCCACGATTTTATAATCAGGATAGGGAATAAGTACATCTTGCCACTAGGACAATAAAGTAGTCCTAGACTCTATATTTCACATTAAAGTTTGTTCAACGAGCTATGCTGTGAACCACTATAGGGGACCACGCTTAGATGATCAGAGCAACGTTTTACCAAATGTGGCTTCAAAACACGAGGGTCCATATATATTTCATTAGCCCAATAAAGCACGCGGACTTCTACATATAATCAACACCTAAACCCACCAGGATTCAAACCCACGATCTTATAATTGTGACTGGGGTATGCTACCTCTGGGCCACCAGGACAATAAAAGCAGTTCTAGACTCAACTATATTTCACACAAAGCCTGTTCAACGACCTTATGGCGCTATGAACCTCTAATGGGGACCACCTGTGCCGCTTAGGTGATCAGAGCAACGTTTTACCAAATCCGGATTCGAAACACGTGGATCCATATATATTTCATTAGCCCAATAAAGCACTCTGACTTCTACATATAATCAACACCTCACCCCACTAGGATATGAACCCACGATCTTATAATTGTGACCGGGGTATGCTACCGCTGGGCCACCAGGACAATAAAAGCAGTCCTAGACTCTACTATATTTGACAAAGCTCGTTCACCACCTTATGGCGCTTAAGGAACCTCTAATGGGACCACCTGCCGCTTAGGTGATCAGTTTTACTCAAACCGCTTGAAACACGAGATCCATATATATTTATTAGCCCAATAGCACTCGACTTCTACATATAATCAACACCTCACCCCACCAGGATTCAAACCCACGATCTTATAATTGTGACTGGGGTATGCTACCTCTGGGCCACCAGGACAATAAAAGCAGTCCTAAACTCTACTATATTTCACACAAAGCCTGTTCAATGACCTTATGGCGCCATGAACCTCTAATGGGGACCACCCGTGCCGCTTTGGTGATCGGAGCAACGTTTTACCAAATCCGGCTTCGAAACACAAGGATCCATATATATTTCAACAGCCCAATAAAGCACGCAGACTTCTACATATAATCAACACCTCACCCCACCAGGATTTGAACCCACGATCTTATAATTGTGACCGGGGAACGCTACCTCTGGGCCACCAGGACAATAAAAGCAGTCCTAGACTCTGGTATATTTCATACAAAGCCTGTTTAACGAGCTTATATACGTGAACTTAATGGGACCACCTGTTTTTTAGGTATGAGAGCAGCTTTTACTAAATCCGCTTCAAACACGAGATCCATATATATTTCATTAGCCCAATAAAGCACCCGGACTTCTTCATATAATCAACACCTCACCCCACCAGGATTCGAACCCACGATCTTCTAATTGTGACCGGGGATCGCTACCTCTGGGCCACCAGGACACTAAAAGCATTCCTAGACTCTGCTATATTTTACACAAAGCCTGTTCAACGAGCTTATGGCGCCGTGAACCTCTAATGTGGACCACCCGTGCCGCTTAGGTGATCAGAGCAACGTTTTACCAACCGCTGGAAACAGAGGATCCATATATTTATTAGCCCAATAAAGCACTCGATTCTACATAATCAACACCACCCCACCAGGATTCAAACCCACGACCTATAATTAGACAGGGAACGCTACCTCTGGGCCACCAGGACAATAAAAGCAGTCCTAGACTCTGCTATATTTCACACAAAGTCTGTTCAACGAGCTTATGGCGCTGTGAACCACTATAAGGGACCACCCGTGCCAGTTAGGTGATCAGAGCAACGTTTTACCAAATGCGGCTTCGAAACACGAGGATCCATATATATTTCATTAGCCCAATAAAGCACGCGGACTTCTACATATATTCAACGCCTCACCCCACCAGGATTTGAAGCTGATCTTCTAATTGTGACCGGGGAACGTTACCTCTGGGCCACCAGGACAATAAAGGCAGTCCTAGACTCTGCTATATTTCACACAAAGCCAGTTCAACGTGCTTATGGCGCTGTGAACCTCTAATGGGGACCACCCGTGCCGCTGAGGTGATCAGAGCAACGTTTTACCAAATCCGGCTTCGATACACGAGGATCCATATATATTTCATCAGCCCAATAATGCACGCAGACTTCTACATATAATCAACACTCACCCCACCAGGATTTGAACCCACTATCTAATTGTGACTGGGGATACCTGGCCACCAGGACAATAAAAGCATTCCCAGATTCCTGCTATATATTTCACACAAAGCCTGTTCAACGGGCTTATGGCACCGCGGAACCACAATGGGGACCACGTACACTTAGGTGATCGGAGTAACAGCCACTAACCGCTTCGAAACACAAGGATCCATATATATTTATTAGCCTAACATAGCACGCGATTCTACATATAATCAACACCTCACCCCACCAGGATTCGAACCCACGATCTTCTAATTGTGACCGAGGAACGCTACCTATGGGCCACCAGGATGATAAAAGCAGTCCTAGACTCTGCTATATTTCACACAAAGCCTGTTCAACGAGCTTATGATGCTGTGAACCTCTAATGGGGACCATCTGTGCCGCTTAGGTGATCAGAGCAACGTTTTACCAAATCCGGCTTCGAAGCACGAGGATCCATATATATTTCATTAGCCCAATAAAGCACGCGGACTTCTACATATAATCAACACCTCTACCAGATTCAAACCCAAGATCGAGACCAGGCCGAGGTATGCTACCCTGGCCACCAGGACAATAAAAGCAGTCCTAGACTCTACTATATTTCACACAAAGCCTGTTCGATCTATGGCGCTATGAACCCCTAATGGGGACCACTCCAGCTTAGTGATCAGAGCAACGTTTTACCAAATCCTGCTTGAACACGGATCCATATATATTTATTACCACAGCATGCTGACTTCGCATAGACCAACGCCACCTACCACAGATTTAAACCGATGATCTATAATTGTACTGGGAACGCTACCGGGCAACCAGGACAATAATGCAGTCCGACTTACTATATTTCACACAAAGCTCATCAACGACCTTATGGCGCCATAACTGGTAACAACCAATTGCGTTTAGGTGATCAGAGCAACGTTTTACCAAATCCGGCTTCGAAACACGAGGATCAATATATATTTCATTAGCCCAATAAAGCACACGGACTTCTACATATAATCAACACCTCACCCCACCAGATTTGAACCCACGATCTTATAATTGTGACCGGGGAACGCTACCTCTGGGCAACCAGGACAATAAAAGCAGTCCTAGACTCTACCATATTTCACACAAAGCCTGTTCAACGATCTTATGGCGCCATGAACCTCTAATGGGGACCACCCGTGCCGCTTAGGTGATCAGAGCAACGTTTTACTAAATGCGGCTTCGAAACTCGAGGATCCATATATATTTCATTAACCCAATAAAGCACACGGACTTCTACATATAATCAACACCTCACCCCACCAGGATTTGAACCCACTATCTTATAATTGTGACCGGGGGACTTTACCTCTGGGCCACCAGGACAATAAAAGCATTCCTAGACTCTGCTATAATTCACACAAAGCCTGTTCAACGGGCTTATGGCACCGTGAACCTCTAATGGGGACCACCCGTGCCGCTTAAGTGATCAGAGCAACGTTTTACCAAATGCGGCGTCGAAACAAGGAGGATTCATATATATATCATTAGCCCAATAAAGCACGCGGACTTCTACATATAATCAACACCTCACCCCACCAGGATTTGAACCCACGATCTTATAATTGTGACCGGGGAACGCTACCTCTGGGCCACCAGGAAAATTAAAGCAGTCCTAGACTCTGGTATATTTCACACAAAGCCTGTTCAATGAGCTTATGGCGCCGTGAACCTCTAATGGGGACCACCCGTGCCGCTTAGGTGATCAGAGCAACGTTTTACCAAATCCGGCTTGGAAACACGAGGATCCATATATATTTCAATAGCCCAATAAAGCACTCGGATTTCTACATATAATCAACACCTCACCCCACCAGTATTCGAACCCACGATCTTATAATTGTGACAGGGGAACGCTACCTCTCGGCCACCAGGACAATAAAAGCAGTCCTAGACTCTACTATATTTCACACAAAGCCTGTTCAACGAGCTTATGGCGCCAGAATCACTATAGAATCAATTCGCCGCTTAGGTGATTAGAGTAACGTTTAACCAAATGCGGCTTCGAAACCCGAGGATTCATATATATATTTCATTAGCCCAATAAAGCACGCAGACTTCTGCATATAATCAACGCCTCACCCCACCAGGATTTAAACCCACGATCTTATAATTGTGAAAGGGGAACGCTACCTCTGGGCCACCAGGAAAACAAAAGCAGTCCTAGACTCTGCTATATTTCACACAAAGCCTGTTCAACGAGCTTATGTCGCCGTGAACCTCTAATGGGGACCACCCGTGCCGCTTAGGTGATCAGAGCAACGTTTTACCAAATGCGGCTTCAAAACACTTGGGTCCATATATATTTCATTAGCCCAATAAAGCACGCTGACTTCTACATATAATCAACACCTCACCCCACCAGGATTCGAACCCACGATCTTATAATTGTGACCGAGGAACGCTACCTATGGGCCACCAGGACACTATAAGCAGTCCTAGACTCTGTTATATTTCACATAAAGCCTGTTCAACGATCTTATGGCACCGTGAACCACTATAGGGGACCACCCGTGCCGCTTAGGTGATAAGAGCAACGTTTTACCAAATCCGGCATGGAAACACGAGGATCCATATATATTTCATTAGCCCAATAATGCATGCGGACTACTACATATAATCAACACCTCACCCCACCAGGA
>NW_024747547.1:0-35848 GCF_018991925.1 Homarus americanus | reverse complement strand
ATCTGCTTCGTTTCAATTGCATATTGCTGTCAGGAATTGTACCTGGAAGGGTCAGGGTGCCAGGGGTGTCAGATGTGCTTTGCCTGGGAGTGTCTGAGGTGGCACCTGCAGGCTCAGGTTGCAGAATTCTGTCAGAGGTGGCACTAGGAGTGTCAGCAGTGCCTGCAGTGTCAGAGGTGTACTGATGTGTCGAGGGTGTACCTGAGGTGTGTGTGCCTGGGAGTGTAGCCAGTGTGTGGGGTGCAGGGTTCTGGGGGTGGCACTTTGGGTGTACCTGGGTGTATGGGGTTTATGGGTGTGTACCTGGCAGTGTCGTAGGTATACATGGGGTGTCAGCGGTGTACCTGGGTGTCAGGTATACTGGGTATCAAGGTGTACCTGGGGTGTCGGAGATGTACCTGGAGTGTCAGAAGTGCCTGGGAGTGTCTGAGGTGTACGCCATCAAGGTGTGCCTGGGAGTGTCAGGGGGTGTGCCTGGGAGTGTCCTTTGGGTGTGCCTAGGAGTGTGGTGTGCCCAGGTGTCAGAGGTATACCTGGGAGTATCAGAGGCCTCCTGGGGTGTCAGAGGGGTGTACTGGGGTATCACAGGTGTACCTGGGATTGTCAGAGTGTACCTAGAGTGTCTGAGGTATACCTGGGGTGTCAGTGGTGCACCTGGGGTGTAGTGGTGTGCACCAGGTGTCAGAGGTTTGCCACAGGAGTGTCAGCGGTGCCTGGAATCATCGTGGCACCTGGGGTGTCAGCGGTGTGCAGAGGTGTCAGCAGAGGAATTCATGCCAGGGGTGTCTGAGGGTGTACCATAGGAATGTCAGGGTGCCTGCTGGGTATACCAGTTAACATGGAGTGTCAGAGGTGCCTGCAGTGTCAGGTGGCTGCCAAATATGGTGCTGCACAAGTGTCAGAGGTATACCTGGGGTATACAGGTGTACCACTGGGAGTGTCAGCAGTGCCTGGGAGTGTCAGAGGTGTGCCTGGGGCGTGTGCCAGAGGTGGCACCCAGGTGTCAGTGGGGTGCTGGGGTGTCAGGTGTGTACCAGGGAGTGTCAGAGGAGCACCAAGGTGTCAGAGAGGTGTACTGGGGTATCCGTTGTACCTGAACTGTCGGAGGTGTACCCAGAACCTCAGAGGTGTACTGGGAGTATAAAGTGTACACAGAATTATCAGGGTGTGCACTAGGTATATGGGGTTTGTGAAGTGTCAGAGGTGTACCTGGCAGTGTCAGCGGTATACCTGGGAGTGTCAGCAGTGTGCCTAAGTGTCAGGGCGCCAGGGAGTGTCAGAGGTGTTTTCAAGGTGTCAGAGGTGTGCCTGGGGGTCAGAGGTGTGCCTGGGGTGTCTGGTGTGCCTGCAGTGTAGAGGTGTACCTGGGGTGTCAGGGGGGTTGCCTGGGGAGTGTCGGCGGTGCCTGGGTATGGGGTGTACCTGGGGTGTCAGAGGTATGCCTGGGAGTGGGGTATGCCTGGGAACAATCAGCAGTGTACCTGGGGAGTGTCAGAGGTGTACCTGGGGCGCAGGGTGTGCCTGGGGTGTCAGTGGTGTGCCTGGAGTGTGAGAGGTGTGCAGGGGGTGTGGGGGTGTACCTGGGATTGTCAGGGGTGTGCCTGGGGTGTCTGAGGTGCCTGGGAGTGTCAGCGGTGTGCCTGGAGTGTCAGCAGTGTACCTGCACAGTGTCAGAGGTGTACCTGGGGAGTGTCCAGGGACACTGGGAGTGTGGCGTGCTAGGGTATCAGCCAAACTGTGCAAGTGTCAGAGAGGTGTGCAAGGAACAATTGGTGTGCCAGGGTGTCAGATGTGTGCCTGGGGTGTTAGAGGTGTACCTGTGAGTGTCTGAGGTGTGCCTGGGGAGTGTCTGGGTGTTCCTGTGGTGTCAGGGGGTTGTACTTTCTGGAAGGGTCAGGGTGTGCCAGGGAGTGTCATATGTGTGCCTGGGGTGTCGGGGTGTGCCTGCAGTGTGGGGTGTGCCTGGGTGCAGGGGTGTGCCTGGGGTGTCAGCCGGTGTACTGCAGTGTCAGAGGTGTGCCTCAGGTGTCAGGGGATGTTCTGGGAGTGTCAGCCGGTGTGCCTGGGGAGTATCAGCGGTGTGCCTGGGAGTGTCAAGGTGTGTACCTGTGGTGTCTGGGGTGTACCTGCTGGGTGTCTGGGGAACATTGCCTGGGAAGGTGAGGTTTACATGGGTGTCAGAGGTGTACCTGGCAGTGTCAGCAGTGTACACAGGTGTGTTTCCCCCGATGTCAGAGGTATACCAGAATTATTAGAGGTGTACAGGGTATCAGAGGTGTACCTGGGGTGTCAGAAGGTGTACCTAGGGTATGGGGTGTACCTCTTTGAGTGTCAGAGGTGTACCTGGGGTGTCAGGGTGTACCTGGAAGTGTCAGCCGTGCACAGGAGTGTCAGAGGTTTACCTGGGAGTGTCAGCAGTGTGCCTGGGAATGTCAGCGGTGTGCCTGGGGTGTCAGCGGTGTCCCTGGGGTACAGAGGGTGCTGAGGGGTACTGAGGTGTGCACAGGGTGTCTGAGGTGCCTGGTATCTGGGGGTGTGCATGGGTGTCAGGGTGTGCCTGCCAGTGTCAGCAGTGCCTGCCAGTGTCCTTGTGTACCTGGGTATCAGAGGTATCACCTGGGAGTATCAGAGGTGTGCCTGGGAGTGTCAGCGGTGTACCTGCAGGTGTCAGAGGGTACCTGGGCGTGCCAGAGGTGTGCCTGGGAGTGTGTGTGAGTGTGCCTGGGGAGTGTCAGTTGTGTCAGAGTACCTGGAGTGTCAGAGGTGTACCTGGGGAGTATGGAGAGTGTACCTGGGCGTATCAGAGTGTACACACAGGGAGTGTCAGAGGTGTAGCTGGGGAGTGTCTGGTGTACCTGGGGTGTCAGAAAGTGTACCTGAGAGTGTCAAGGGGTGTACACAAGTGGCAAGGTATGTATACCAGAGGTGTCAGATGTGTACCTAGAGTGTTTGAGACACCTGCAGGTATCAGAGGTGTACCTGAGAGTTTCAGGGGTGCACACAGGTGTCAGCGACATGCCTGGGAGTATAAACAGTGTACCTACAGTATGGGGGCCTTGTGCACAGAGTGTCAGGATACGCAGGCCTCAGCGGTGGCACCTGGAGTATCAGCCGTATTAAGCACTGGGAGTGTCAGAGGAGCACAGGGTGTCAGTGGTGTACCAGATGTCAGATGTGTACCTGCAGGAGTGTCAGAGGTGTACCTGTGGTGTCTGGGGCACCTGGGGAGTGTCAGAGGTGTTCCTGTGAGAGTGTCAGAATTCATGCCTGGAAGGTCATGAGGTGTGCAAGTGTCAGATGTGGCACCTGGGGAGTGTCTGGGGTGTGCCTGCAGAGTGTCAGAGAATTGTTGCCTGGGGTGGCTGGGGGCTGTATAGGGAGTGTAGAAAAGGTGTACCTGCCAGAGGTGTGCCTCAGTGTCAGGGATGTTCCTGAGGTGTCAGCGGTGTACCTGGGCATATCAGCGGTGGCACGCAGAGATGTCAAAAGGTGTGCCTGTGGTGTCACAGGGGTGTGCCTGGGGAGTGTCTGGTGTGCCTGAGTGTAGGGGTTTACATGGTGTGGAGGTGTACCTGGCGTGTCGGCGGTGTACCTGGGGTGGCGGTGTGCTAGGGGTGTCAGAGGGTATACCTGGGAGTATAGGTGCTGGGGTGTCAGTGTACCTGGGGTGTCAGAGGTGTGCCTGGGGTGTCTGAGGTGTGGGGTATGGGGGTGTGCAGGGGTGTGGGTGTGCCTGGGTGTCGGCGTGTGCCTGGGGAATGTCGGCGATATGTCAGAGTATACAGATATCAGAATTTTCAGGTGTCCCAGCAGTGTGCCTGGGGTATGGACGTGTACTTGGGAATTGGGAGGTGTACCTGGGAGTGTCAGTGATGGCACCTGGGAGTGTCAGAGGTGTTCCTGCAGTGTCAGGGTGTACTGGGATTTTCAGAGGTGTACCTGGGGTATCAGTGGCACCTGGGAGTGTCAGTGGGTGCACCTGGGAGTGTCAGTGGTGTACCTGGGGAGTGTCAGAGGTGCTGGAAGGTCAGGGTGTACCAGGGAGTGTCAGATGTGTGCCTGCAGTGTGTCAGAGGTGTTGCCTGGGGTGTCAGGGGTGTGCCTGGGGTGTCAGCCGGTGTGCCTGCAGTGTCAGAAATTGTACCTGGGGTGTCAGGGGATGTGCAGAAGACGTGTCAGGTGTGCCTGGGGAGTATCATGTGTGTACCTGGGAGGTGTCAGGAATTGGCACCTGGGAGTGTCTGGGGTGTATGCCTGGGGTGTCTGAGGTGTACCTGGAAGTGTATGGGGTTTACATGGGGTGTCAGAAGTGTACCTGGCAGTGTCAGCGTGGCCTGGTAGTGTCGGCGGTGTGTACCTAGGGTGTCAGGGTATACCTGGCAGTATCAGTGGTGGCACCTGAATGTCAGAGGCACAGGGCCTGGGGTGTCTGAGGTGTACTGCAGTGTCAGGAGTGTACCTGGGAGTGTCAGGGTGTGCCTGGGGTGTCAGCGGTGTGCTGGGTATCGCTTGGTGTGCCTGGGAGTGTCAGAGGTATACCTGGGAATTATCAGAGGAGTATGCCGCTGCAGAGTGTCAGTGTACCTCCTAAGGTGTCAGAGGTGTACCTGGGGTGCCAGGGTGTACCTGGGAGTGTCATTTGGTGCATCACCTGGGAGTGTCAAGAGGGTGTACCAGGGGTGTCAGGGGTGTGCCTGGGGTTTGAGGTGTGCCTGGGGGTGTCTGGGGTGTGCCTGGGGTGTCAGTGGTGCACCTGGGGTGTCAGTGGTGTACCTGGGGAGTGTCAGGTTTTGGGGTGTCAGCAGACCAGCCTGGGGATGTCAGCGGTGTGCCTGGGTTTCAGCAGGTGTCCTGGGGTATGGGGGCGCAGGGGAGTGTCTGGGAGTGGCACCTGGGGAATTTGGGGTGCACCTGGGTGTCTGGTGTACATGGAGTGTGGGGTGTACCTGCAGTGTCAGCAGTGTTTCTGCCAGTGTCCAAGCGGTGTGCCTGTAAGTGTCAGAGGTATGCCTGCAGTGCTATCAGGGGTGTACCTGGGAGTGTCAGCCCCAGTGGTGTGTACCTGGAGTGTCAGGGGTGCCTGGGCGTGCCGGGGTGTGCCTGGGAGTGTCAGTGGTGTACCTGGGGTGTCGGGTGTGGCCTGCCAGAGTGTCAGAGGTACCTGGGGTGTCAGAGGGTGTACCTGGGGAATGTCGGGTGCTGGGGCGTATCAGAGGTGTGCCTGGGAGTGTCAGAGGTGGCACCTGGGAGTGTCTGAGGTGTCTTACCTAGGTGTGGGGGTGTACCTGCAGTGTATAGGGTTTATGAAGTGTCAGAGGTGTACCTGGCAGTGTCAGCGGTATACCTGGAGTGTCAGCAGTGTACCTAGGGATGTAGAGAGGTAACTTGCAGGGTATCGAGGTGTGCCTGGGGAGTGTCAGAGGTGTGTACCTGGGAGTATCGAAGGTGTACCTGGGGAATTGTGTGGTGTACCTGCAGTGTCAGAGGTGTGCCTGGGAGGTGTTGTCGGGGTGTACCTGGGAGTGTCAGCGTGTACCCTACTGAGTGTCAGCGGTGTACCTGGGAACACCAGAGGTATACCTGGGCGTATAAGGTATACCTGGTGTCAGCGGTGTGCCTGGGTGTCAGAGGTGGCCTGGGAGTGCAAGGTGCTGCCTGGGAGTGTTGATGGTGTACCTGGGAGTGTCAGAAGGTGTACCAGGGTGTCAGAAGTGTACCTGGGATTGTCAGAGGTACTTTGGCATTGTGGCAGTGTACTGGGGCCTTAGCAGTGTACCTAGGAGTGTCAGTATACTGGGGTATCAGAGGTGTACCCAGTGTCAGAAGGTGTACACAGGGTGTCAGAGGTGTGCCTGGGGTGTGGGGTGTGCCTGCGGAACTGTCAGAGGTGTGCCTGGGGAGGTGTCAGGGTGTACCTGGAGTGTGTGGTGTGCCTAGAGATGTCAGCAGGCCGCACCTGCAGTGTCAGAGGTATACCTGCGGGAGTATCAGAGGTGTACCTGGGAGTGTCAGCGGTGTACAGGAGTGTCAGAAGTGCACTTGGGGGTGCCAGAGGTGTACCTAGAGTGTCGGTGATGTACCTGGGGAGTGTCAGAGTGTACACAAGTGTGAGGGGTGTGCCTGGGGTTTTCAAGTGTACAGGTGTCTGGTGTACAGGGTGTGTGGTGCACCACAGGTGTCAGTGAACCCATGCCTGGGAGTGTGGGGTGCTATGGAAGGGGTCCAGAGGGTGTACTCAGGGGTGTCAGATGTGTGCCTGCAGTGCCAGAGGTGTACCTGGGGTGTCAGGGGGGTGCCTGGGGTGTCAACGGTGTGGCCTGCAGTGTCAGAGGTGTACCTGTGGAGTGCTTCAGGGATGTGCCCGGGAGTGTCAAGCGGTGTGCACAGGAGTATCAGCGGTGTGCCACCTGGGGTGTCAGAGGGTGTGCCTGGGGTGTCTGAGGTGTGCCTGGGTGTCTGAGGTCATGCCTGGAAGTGTATGCGGGGTTTTATGGGTGTCAAGTGGCAGCAGTGTCAGCAGTGGCACCTGGTAGTGTCCTTGGTGTACCTAGGAGTGTCAGAGGTGCCTGTGAGTATCAGTGGTGTACCTGGGAGTGCTCAGAGATGCCTGGGAGATGTCAGAAGAGGTGTACCAGGGGTGTCTGAGAGTGTACCTGAGTGTCAGAGTGTACACTAAGGAGTGTCAGAAATTGTGCCTGGGAGTGTCAGCGTGGCACTAGGAGTGTCAGCAGTGTACCTGGGAGTGTCAGAGGTATACCTAGGAGTATCAAGTATGCCTCAGTGTGGCAGTGTACAAGGTACATACCTGGGGTACAGAGGTGTACCTGGCATTGTCAGTGGTGTACCTATAGAGGAGTGTCAGAGGTGCAGGGGTGTCAGGGAGTGTACCTGGGATTTGGCAAGTGTACTAGGGTGTCTGTGAGGTGTACCTGGGGAGTGTCAGGGATGTACCTGAGGTTTCAGGGAATTGTACCTGGGAGTGTCAGCGGTGTACCAAGTGTCAGCGGTGTGCACACGAGTGTCGGTGCACCTGGGTATCGGGGATGTACAGAATTCTTTGGGAGTATCAGCCATGTACTAGATGTCAGGAAATTTTCAGGGGTGTCAGTGGTGTACTAGGGGGTGTCAGATGTGTACCTGGAGTGTCAGTGTACCTGTAGTGTCTGAGGTGTACACAGGGTGTAAATTGTTCCTGTGGTATGGGGAGTGTGTACCTGGAAAGGGTCAGGTGTGTACCAGGGAGTGTCAGATGTGGCACAAGGAGTGTCAGAGGTGTGCCTGGGAGCAGCACGAGGTGGCACCTGGGGAATTGTCCAGCAGTGTACCTGCGAGTGTCAGGGGGTGTGCCTCAGTGTCAGGGATGTTCCTGGGGTGTCAGCGGTGTACACCGGTGCCATCAGCATTCTTGCAGGTGTCAAGGTGTACCTGTGAGTGTCTGAGGTGTGCCTGGGAGTGTCTGAGGTGTACTGCTGTATGGGGTTTGCATGGGTGTCAGGGGTGTACCTGGCAGTGTCAGCGGTGTACCTATAAGTGTCAGCGGTATGCCTAGGAGTGTCAGAACTATGCCTGGGGAGTATCAGAGGTGTACCTTTGGTGTCAGAGGTGGCACACCAAATTGTCAGAGAGTGTGCCTGGGGTACAGTGTACCTGCGAGGTGTCAGAATTGGCCCACCAAGTGTCAGGGTGTGCCTGGAAGTGTCAGCGGTGGCCACCTAAGCCAGGAATGTCAGGGTGTACTCACAGTGTCAGGGTAGCACGCAAGAATGTCAGAGGTGTACCTGGGGAGTGTCAGCGGTGTACTGGGGAGTGTCAGAGGTGTGCCCCAGGGTGCAGAGGGCTGTGCCTGGGGTGTCAGTGGTGTGTGCCTGGAGTGTCAGAGGTGGTACTGGGGTGTCGGGGTGTGCAGGATTTCAGAGGTACACAGGAGTGTCTGAGAGGTGTACCTAGGATGTCAGTGGTGCACCTGGGGTGTCATGCTGTGCATTGGGAGTGTCACGGTGTGCCTGGGAGTGTGGTGTGCCTGCAGTGTCCAGAGCATGCCTGGGTGTCAGGATGTGCCTGGAGTGTCGGCAGGCAGAGTGTCAGAGGTGTACTGCAGTATCACAGTGTACCTGGGGTCCATCAGGGGATGTCCTGGGGTGTCAGGGGGCACTGGGGTGTCAGAGGTGTACCTGGGAGTATCAGAGGTGTACCTGGGGTGTGAGGTGTACAAGTGTCTGAGGTGTACCTGGAAGTGTGTGGGGTTACATGGAGTGTCCAGAGGTGCCTGGCAGTGTCGGCAGTATGCCTGGAGTGTCAGCGGTGTGCCTAGGGAGTGTCAGAGGTATACTGAGAGTATCCAGGGTGTACCTGAGGTGTCAGAGGTGTCACCTGGTGTCAAAGGTGTACTGGGGTGTCTGCAGGTGTACCTGCAGTGTCAGAGGTGTACCTGGGGTGTCAGGGGTGTACCTAGGAGTGTCAGCGTGGCACCTGAGTGTCAGCGGTGTACCTGGGGTGTCAGAGGTATACCTGGGGATTATCAGAGGTATACCTGGGGTGTCAGCGGTGTGCCTGGGTGTCAGAGGTGTACCTGGGGTGCCAGAGGTGTACCTGGGGTGTCAGTGGTGTACCTGGGGTCTCAGAGTGTGCCAGGTGTCAGGGTGTACCTGGGATTGTCAGAGGTGTGCCTGGGGTCTGAGGTGTGCCTGGGGTGTCAGTGGTGCACCAGGGGTGTCAGTGGTGTACCTGGGGAGTGTCAGGTTTACCTGGGGTGTCCTCGGTGTACACCAGAATGTCAGCAGTGTACCTGGGGAGTGTCAGCAGTGTCCTAGGTGTCAGGGTGTACCAGAGTGTCTGAGGTGTACCCATGGGTGTCTCCAGTGCACCTGGAAGTGTCTGGGTGTACATGGGTGTCAGAGGGTGTACCTGCCAGTGTCAGCGGTGTGCCTGCCAGTGTCAGCAGTGTGCCTGGGGTGTCAGAAATATACCTGGGAGTATCAGAGGTGTACCTGGGAGTGTCAGCAGTGTACCTGCAAAGTGTCAGAGGGTGTACCTGGGCGTGCCAGAGGTGTACCTGGGAGTGTCAGTGGTGTACCTGGGAGTGTCAGGTGTGTACCAGGGGGTGTCAGAGGAGTACCTGGGTGTCAGGGTGTACCTGGGGTATCAGGTGTACCTGGGCGTATCGGAGGTGTACCTGGAATGTCAGAGGTGTAACGCTGGGAGTGTCTGGATGTGTACCGGGAGTGTCAGTGTACCTGAAGTGTCAGGGGTGTGCCTGGAAGTGTCAGAGGTATACCCAGGGAGTGTCAGATGTGGCACAGGTGTCTGGGGGTGTACCTGCAGTATCAGAGGTGTACTGGAGTGTCAGGGTGTACCTGGGAGTGTCAGCGGTGTACCTGGGAGTGTCAACGGTGTACTACAGAGTGTCAGAGGTGTACCCTGGGAGTGTCGGGATGTACCTGGGAGTGTGAGGTGTGCCTGGGAGTATCCAGCCTGACCTGGGAGTGTCAGAGGTGTACCTGGGAGTGTCAGTGGTGTGCCAGGGAGTGTCAGATGTGTGCCTGGGGTGTCAGAGGTGTACCTGTGAGTGTCTGAGGTGTACAGAGGGTGTCAGTGTTCTGTGAGTGTCAGAGTGTACCTGGAAGGGTCAGGGGTGTACCAGGGAGTGTCAGATGTGTACCTGGGGGTGTCTGAGTGTACCTGCGAGTGTCAGAGGAGTACCTGGGAGTGTGGGGTGTACCTGGGAGTGTCAGCGGTGTGCCTGCAGTGTCAGAGGTGTACCTTGGAGTGTCAGGGATGTACCTGGGAGTGTCAGCGGTGTACCTGGGAGTATCAGCGGTGTACCTGGGAGGTCAAGGTGTACCTGGAAGGTGTCTGAGACCTGGGAGTGTCTGGTGTACCTGGAAGTGTAGAGGTTTACATGGGTGTCAGAGGTGTACCTGTGTCAGCAGTGTACCTGGGAGTGTCAGCGGTGTACCTGGGAGTGTCAGGTGTGCCTGGGGTGAGGTGTGTGCCTTGGAGTGTCAGGGTGTGCAAGTGTCAGGGGTACCTGGGGTGTCTGAAGTGTGCCTGCAGAGTGTCAGAGGTGTACCTGGGAGTGTCAGGGGTGTACCTGGGAGTGTCAGCAGGTGTACCTGGGAATGTCAGAGGTGTACCTGCAGTGTCAGAGGTATGCCTGGGGAGTGTCAGAGGTGTACCTGGGGTGTCAGAGTGTACCTGGGGTGTCAGAGGTGTACCTGGGAGTGTCGGAGTGTACCTGGGAGTGTCAGTGGTGTACCTGGGAGTGTCAGGGTGTACCTGGGGAGTGTCTGAGGGTGTGCCTGGAAGTGTATAGGGTTTACATGAGTGTCAAGTGTGCCTGGCAGTGTCAGAGGTATACCCCTGGAAGTGTCAGCGGTGTACTAGAGTGTCAGAGGTATGCCTGTGGTATCAGTGGTGTGCCTGGGAGTGTCCAGAGGTGCCTGGGGTGTCAGAGGTGTACCTGGGGTGTCTTGGGGTGTACCTGGAGTGTCAGAGGTGTGCCTGGGAGTGTCAGGGGTGTACCTGGGAGTGTCAGCGGTGTGCCTAGAGTGTCAGCGGTGTACATGGGAGTGTCAGAGGTATACCTGGGAGTATCAGAGGTATACAGGAGTGTCAGCAGTGGCCTGGGAGTGTCAGAGGTGTGCCTGGGGTGCCAGAGGTGTGCCTGGGGAGTGTCAGTGGTGTGCCTGGGAGTGTCAGGGTGTGCCAGGGAGTGTCAGAGGTGTACCTGGGATTGTCAGGGTGTACCTGGGGTGTCTGGTGTGCCTGGGGAGTGTCAGTGGTGCCTGGAGTGTCAGTGGTGTGCCTGGGGAGTATCGGGGTTTGCCTGGAGTGTCAGCAGTGTGCCTGGGAATGTCAGCGGTGTGCCTGGGGAGTGTCAGCAGTGTCCCTGGAGTGTCAGAGGTGTGCCAGGGAGTGTCTGAGTGTACCTGGGGAGTGTCTGGTGCACCTGGAAGTGTCTGAGGTGTGCATGGTGTCAGAGGTGTACCTGCCTGTGTCAGCGGTGTTTCTGCCAGTGTCAGCAGTGTGCCTGGGGTGTCAGAGGTATGCAGAGTATCAGAGTGTACCTGGGGTGTCAGCAGGTGTACCTGGGAGTGTCAGAGGTGTGCCTGGGCGTGTAGAGGTGCGCCTGGGGAGTGTCAGTGGTGTACCTGGGAGTGTCAGGTGTGTGCAGGATGTCAGAGGTACCTGGGAGTGTCAGAGGTGTGCCTGGGAGTATCGGAGGTGTGCCTGGGCGTATCGGAGGTGTACCTGGGAGTGTCAGGGTGTGCCTGGGAGTGTCTGAGGTGTACCTGGGGTGTCAGAGGTGTGCCTGGAAGTGTGAGGTTTACATGAAGTGTCAAGGTGTGCCTGGCAGTGTCAGCAGGTGTACCTGGGAGTGTCAGCAGTGTGCCTAGAATTGTCAGGTATGCCTGGGAGTATCAGAGGGAGTGTACCTGGGGTGTCAGGGGTGTACCTGGGGAGTGTCAGAGGTGTACCTGGGGAGTGTCTGAGGTGTGCCTGCAGAGTGTCAGGGTGTGCACCGGGTGTCAGGGGTGTGCCTGGAGTGTCAGCTGTGTGCCTGGGGAGTGTCAGCGGTGTACCTGGGAGTGTCAGAAGTATACCTGGGAGTATAAGAGGTATGCCTGGGGGTGTCAGCAGTGTGCACACAAGTGTCAGAGACTGTACCTGGGAGTGCCAAGGTGTACGAGTGTCGTGGTGTACCTGGGGTGTCAGAGTGTGTGCCAGGGGTGTCAGGGTACCTGATTGTCAGAGGTGTGCCTGGGGGTGTCTGAGGTGTGCCTGGGGTGTCAGTGGTGCACCTGGGGTGTCAGTGGTGTACAGGTGTCAGGGTTTGCACAAGTGTCAGCGGTGTGCCTGGGAATGTCAGCAGGGTGTACCTGCAAGTGTCAGCAGTCCTAAGTGTCAGGGGTGTGTGCCAGGGAGTGTCTGAGGTGTACCTGGGGTGTCTGAGTGCACCTGGAAGTATCTGAGGTGTACATGGAGTGTCAGAGGTGTGCCTGCCAGTGTCAGCGGTGTGCCTGCCAGTGTCAGCAGTGTACCTGGAGTGTCAGAGGTATACCTGGGGAGTATCAGGAATGTACCTGGAGTGTCAGCGGTGTACCTGGGAGTGTCAGAGGTGTGCCTGGGCGTGCAGAGGTGTGCCTGGGGTGTCGTGGTGTGCCTGGGGTGTCGGTGTGTGCAGGGAGTGTCAGAGGACCAGGTGTCAAGGGGTGTGGGAGTATCAGTGTACCTGGGCGTATCAGTGTACCTGGGAGTGTCAGAGGTGGCAACTGGGAAGTGTCTGAGGTGTACCTGGGGTGTCAGAGGTGCCTGAGTGTCAGAGTGTACCTGGAAGTGTCAGGGTGTATACCAGGGAGTGTCAGATGTGTGACCTGGGAGTGTCTGGAGTGTGCCTGCAGTATCAGAGGTGTACCTGAGGTTTCAGGGGTGTACGGGGGTCAGCTGAATTGGCCTGGGAGTGTCAGCAGTGTGCACTGCAGTGTCAGAGGTGTACCTGGGAGTGTCAGGGATGTGCCTGGGAGTGTCAGCAGTGTACCTGGGAGTATCAGCCGTGCCTGGGAGTGTCAGAGGTGTACCTGGGGTGTCAGTGGTAGCCTGAGAGTGTCAGATGTGCCTGGGGAGTGTCAGAGGTGTTCTGTGAGTGTCAGGGGTGTGCCTGGAAGGTCAGGGGGTGTACCAGGGAGTGTCAGATGTGTACCTGGGAGTGTCTGAGGTGTACCTGCAGTGTCAGAGGTGTACCTGGGAGTGTCAGGGGTGTGCCTGGGGTGTCAGCGGTGTACCTGCAGTGTCAGGGTGTACCTCAGGTGTCAGGGATGTTCCTGGGGTGTCAGCGGTGTACCTGGGAGTATCAGCGTGTGTACCTGGAGGGTCCAAAGGTGTACCTGTGAGTGTCTGAGGTGTACCTGGGGTGTCTGAGGTGTGCCTGGAGTGTGTGGGGTTTGTGGGTGTCAGGGAGTGTGCCTGGCAGTGTCAGGTGTGCCTGGGGTGTCAACGTGTACCTAGGAGTGTCAGGGAGGTACCTGGGAGTATCAGAGGTGTGCCTTTGAGTGTCAGAGGTGTGCCTGGAGTGTCAGAGGTGTGCCTGGGGTGTCTGGTGTACTGGAGTGTCAGAGGTGTGCCTGGGGTGTCAGGGTGTACCTGGAATGTCACGGTGTGCACTAGGAATGTCAGCGGTGTGCCTGCAGGTGTCAGGGTATACCAGTATCAGAGGTGTACCTGGGGAGTGTCAGCAGTGTGCCTGGGAGTGTCAGAGGTGTGCCTGGGGTGCCAGAGGTGTGCCTGGGGTGTCAGTGGTGTGCCTGGGGTGTCAGAGTGTGCACCTGGGGTGTCAGGGTGTACCTGGGATTTCAGAGGTGTACCCTGGGGTGTCTGAGGTGTGCCTGGGGTGTCAGTGGTGCACCTGGGGTGTCAGTGGTGTGCCTGGGGTGTCAGAGGTGTGCCTGGAAGGGTCAGGGGTGTACCAGGAGTCAGATGTGTACCTGGGGTGTGGTGTGCAGTGTCAGAGTGTGCCAGGATGTCAGGTGTGTGCCTGGGAATGTCAGCGGTGTACCTGCAGTGTCAGGGTGTCCTGGGAGTGTCAGGGATGTACCTGGAGTGTCAGCAGTGACCCTGGGAGTATCCAGCGGTGTACCTAGGAGTGTCAGAGGTGTACCTGGGGAGTGTCTGGGGTGTGCCTGGGGTGTCTGAGGTGGCTACTGGAATGTGGGGTTTACTTGGAGTGTCAGGGGTGTGCGCAGTGTCAGCGGTATGCCTGGTAGTGTCAGCGGTGTACCTGGGTGTCAGAGGTATACCTGTGAGTATCAGAGGTGTACCTGGGAGTGTGAAGAAGTGTGCCTGGGAGTGTCAGAGGTGTGCCTGGGGTGTCTGAGGGTGTACCTGCAGTCAGAGGTGTGCCTGGGGAGTGTCAGGGGTGTGCCTGGGGTGTCAGCGGTGTACCTAGGAGTGTCAGCGGTGTGCCTGGGAGTGTCAGGGTATACCTGGGGAGTATCAAGTATACCTGGGAGTGTCAGCAGTGTGCCTGGGGTGTCAGAGGTGTGCCTGGGGTGCCAGGTGCAAGTGTCAGTGGTGTACCTGGGAGTGTCAGAGGTGTACCAGGGATTGTCAGAGTACCTGGGATTGTCAGAGGTGTACCGAAGTGTCTGAGGTGTACATGGGGTGTCAGTGGTGCACCTGGGAGTGTCAGTGGTGTACCTGGGAGTGTCAGAGGTGTACCTGGGAGTGTCAGAGGTGTGCCTGGGGTGTCTGGTGTGCTGCAAGTGTCAGAGGTACCTGGGGAGTGTCAAGGTGTACCTGGGGAGTATCAGGTGTGCCTGGGAGGTCAAAGGTGTGCCAGGGAGTGTCAGAGGTGTACCTGGGAGTGTCAGAGGTGTGCCTGGGAGTGTCAAGGTGTACCGAGTCTCAGAGGTGTACCCAAGTGTCAGAGGTGAACCAGGAGTGTCAGATGGTACCAAGTGTCAAGGTGTACCCTCAGGTATCAGAGGTGTGCCTGGGAGTTTCAGAGTGTGCCTGGGAGTGTCAGAGGTGTAACTGGGGTGTACAGGGTGTGCAGAGTGTCAGGGCCAGTGTCAGGGTGTAACTTGAAGTGTCAGGGGTGTGCCGAGAGTGTCAGAGGTTGGCACCTCAGGTGTCTGAGGTGTACCTGCGAGTGTCAGAGGTGTGCCTGGGGAGTGTCAGGGGTGTACCGAGTGTCAGCAGTGTGCCTGGGAGTGTCACAGGCCTTACCTGGGGAATATCAGAGGTGTGCCTGGGAGTATCAGAGTTGTGCCTGGGAGTGTCAGAGGTGTACCTGGGAGTGTCAAGTGTGCCTGGGAGTGTCAGAGGTGTGCCTGCGAGTGTCTGGGGTGTGCCTGGGAATGTCAGAGGTGTGCCTGAGGGTGTCAGAGGTGCACCTGGAATGTCTGCAGTGTGCCTAGGTGTCTGGTGTGCCTGGGCGTGTGTGGGGTGTGCCTGGCAGTGTCTGCGGTGTGGCGGCAGTGTCAGCGGTGTACCTGGGGTGTCAGTGGTGGTACTGGGGTGTCAGAAGGTGTACCTGGGGTGACAGAGGTTTACCTGGGGAGTGTCAGAGGTGTGCCAGGGGTGTCTGAGGTGTGCCTGGGGTGTCAGAGGTGTGTCCTGGGTGTCTGAGGTGTACCTGGATGTGTTTGAGGTGTGCATGGTGTCAGGGCCTGGCAGTGTTAGCGGCGTACCTGGGGTGTCAGCGGTGTGCCTGGGAGTGTCAGAGGTATGCTTAGATCATGAGGTGTACCTGGGGTATCAGAGGTGTACCTGGAGGTTTCAGGGTGTATGCCTGGAGTGTCAGGGATGCCTGGGAGTGTCTGGGGTGTACCTGGGTGTCTGAGGTGTGCCTGGAAGTTTCTGAGGGTGTACCTGGGAGTGTCAGAGGTGTACCTGGGAGTGTCAGGAGTATGCCTGGGAGTGTCAGGGGTGTACCTGGGAGTGTCAGGTGTAACTGGGAGTGTCTGAGGTGTACCTGGGGAGTGTCAGAGGTGTTCCTGTGAGTGTCAAGGGTGTACCTGGAAGGGTCTGAGGATGGCCTGCAGTGTCAGAGGTGAACCAGGGAGTGTCAGAGGAGTAACTGGGAATGTCTGAGGTGTGCCTGGGAGTGTCAAGGGTGTACCTGGGGTGTCAAAGGTGTACCTGGGAATGTCGAGGTGCAACTGGGAGTGTCGAAGTACTGGGTGTCTGAGGGTTCCTGGAGTGTCTGTGGTGTGCCTGGGTTGTGGTACCAGGATGTCAGGAGTGTACCTGGGAGTGCCAGAAGGTGTACCTGGGGATGTCAGTGGTGCCTGGGAGTGTCAGGTGTGTGCCAGGGAGTGTCAGGAAGAGTACCTGGGAGTGTCAGCGGTTTACGAGTGTCAAGAAGTGTACCTGGGAGTGTTGAGGTGTGCACTGGGAGCGTCAGAGGAGTACCTCCGAGGTGTCAGAGGTGTACCTGGGAGTGTCCAGGGTGTATCTGGGGAGTGTCAGAGGTGTAGCTGGGGGTGTCAGGGGTGTGCCTGGGGTGTCAGAGGTACCTGGGAGCGTCAAAGGGTACTCCAGGTGTCAGGGTGTGCCTGGGAGTGTCTGAGGTGTATATGGGGGTGTCAGAGGTGTACCTGGGGTGTCAGAGGTGAACCAGGGATGTGTCAGAGTACCTGGGGTGTCAGAGGTGTACCTGGGAGTATCGGAGGTGTACCTGGGAGTGTCAGGGGTGTACCTGGAAGTTTCTGAGGTGTGCCTGGGGTGTCAGGGTGTGCCTGGGAGTGTCAGAGGTGTGCCTGGGAGTGTCAGGAGTGTGCCTGGAAGTGTCTGAGGGTGTGCTTGGGAGTGTCACGAGTGTGCCTGGAAGTGTCTGAGGCGTACATGGAGTGTCAGAGGTGTACCTGGCAGTGTCAGCGGTGTACCTTGGAGTGTCAGTGGTGTGCATGGGAGTGTCAGAGGTATACCTGGGAGTATCAGAGGTGTGCCTGGGGTGTCAGGGGTGTACCTGGGGTGTCAGAGGTGTGCCTGGGGTGCCAGGGGTTTACCTGGGAGTATCAGTGGTGTACCTGGAGTGTCACAGGTGTGCCTGGGAGTGTCAGGGGTGTGCCTGGGATTGTCAGAGGTGTGCCTGGGAGTGTCTGGGGTGTGCCTGGGGTGTCAGTGGTGCACCTGATGGTGTCAGTGGTGTACTGGGAGTGTCAGCGGTGTGCCTGGAGTATCAGAGGTGTACCTGGGAGTGTCTGAGGTGTACCTGGGGTGTCTGAGGTGTGCCTGGAAGTGTCTGAGGTGTACATGGGTGTCAGACGTGTGCCTGGCAGTGTCAGCGGTGTGCCTGGGAGTTTCAGCAGTGTGCCTGGGAGTGTCAGATGTATACCTGGGAGTATCAGGGTGTACGTGGGAGTGAAAGAGGTGTACCTGGGGTGTCAGAGGTTTACCTGGGAGTGTAGCGGTGTACCTGGGAATGTCAGCGGTGTATCTGGGAGTGTCAGCAGTGTCCTGGGAGTGTCAGAGGTGTGCCAGGGGGTGTCTGAGGTGTACCTGGGGTGTGAGGTGCGGAAGTGTCTGAGGTGTACATGGGTGTCGGTGCTGCCAGTGTGTGTGCCTGGTGTCAGCGGTGTACCTGGGAGTGTCAGGTATACTGGGGTATCAGAGGTGTACCTGAGTGTCAACGGTGTACCTGGGGAGTGTCAGAAGTGTACCAGGGAGTGTCTGAGGTGTGCCTGGGTGTCCAAAGGTGTACCTGAAAGTGTCAGGGGTGTGCCTGGAGTGTCAGGGGTATACCAGGGGTGTCAGATGTGTACCTGGGATTGTCTGAGATGTACCTTCAGATATCAGAGGTGTACCTGGGAGTGTCAGGGTGTACCTGGGAGTGTCAGCGGTGTACTGGGAGTGTCAGCGGTGTACCTGCGAGTGTCAGAGGTGTGCCTGGGAGTGTCAGGGATGTACCCGGGAGTGTCAGCGGTGTACCTGGGGTATCAGCCGTATACCTGGGAGTGTCAGAGGTGTACCTGGGGTGTCAGTGGTGTACCAGGGAGTGTCAGATGTGTACAGGTGTCAGAGGTGTACCTGGGGTGTCAGGGGTGGCACCTGGGGTGTCAGCGGTGGACCTGGGAGTATCAGCCGTGTGCCTGGGAGTGTCAGAGGTGTACCTGGGAGTGTCAGTGGTGTACCAGGGGTGTCAGATGTGTGCCTGGGAGTGTCAGGGTGTGCCTGGGGAGTGTCAGGGGTGTACCTGGGGAGTGTCAGCGGTGTACATGCAGTGTCAGCGGTGTGCCTGGGAGTGTCAGCCGTGTGCCTGGGAGTGTCAGAGGTGTACCAGGGAGTGTCAGATGTGCCTGGGTGGCTAGGGTGTGCCTGCGAGTGTCGGGGTGACACGGGAGTGTCAGAGGTGTACCTAAGTGTAAGGTGTGCCGAGTGTCAAGGGTGGCACCTGGAAGTGTCAGGGATGTGCCTGGGGTGTCTGAGGTGTGCCTGGGAGTGTCTGAGGTGTACCTGGAAGTTTCTGGTGCCCTGGGAGTGTCAGAGGTGTACTGGGGTGTCAGAGGTGTACCTGGGGAGTGTCAGGGGTGTACCTGGAAGTGTCTGAGGTGTACTTGGGGTGTCAGGGCTGGATGTGTCTGAGGTGTACATGGGTGTCAAGTGTACCTGGCAGTGTCAGCGGTGTACCTTGGAGTGTCAGCGGTGTACCTGGAGTATCAGAGGAATACCTGGGAGTATCAGGGGTGTACCTGGGGAGTGTCAGCGTGTACCTGGGAGTGTCAGAGGTGTACCTGGGGTGCGGTGTACCTGGGAGTGTCAGTGGTGGACCTGAAGTGTCAGAGTGTGCCTGGGGTGTCAGGGGTGTGCATGTTGTCAGAGGTGTGCGGGGTGTCTGAGGTGCACCTGGGGTGTCAGTGGTGCCTGGGGTGTCAGTGGTGTACCTGGGAGTGTCAGCGGTGTACCTGGCAGTATCAGAGGTGTACCTGGGAGTGTCCAGAGGTGTACCTGGGAGTGTCTGGGGGTATGCCTGGAAGTGTCTGGGTGTACATGGAGTGTCAGTGTACCTGGCAGTGTCAGCGGTGTACCTGGGAGTGTCAGCGGTGCCTGGGGTGTCAGATGTATGCCTGGGAGTATCAGAGGTGTACCTGGGGTATCAGAGGTGTACCTGGGAGTGTCAGAGGTTTATCTGGGAGTCTGCGGTGTACCTGGGAATGTCAGCGGTGTACCTGGGAGTGTCAGCGGTGTCCCTGGGAGTGTTAGAGGTGTACCAGGGAGTGTCTGAAGTGTACCTGGGAGTGTCTGAGGTGCACCTGGAAGTGTCTTAGGTGTACATGGTGTCAGAGGTGCCTGCAGTGTCAGCGTGAACCTGGGAGTGTCAGCGGTGTACCTGGGTGTGTCAGAGGTATAGGAGAATCAGAGGTGTACCTGGATGTGTCAGCAGTGTGCCTGGGAGTGTCAGAGGTGTACCTGGGCGTGCCAGAGGTGTACCTGGGAGTGTCAGTGGTGTGCCTGGGGTGTCAGGTGTGTACCAGGGAGTGTCAGAGGTACCTGGGAGTGTCGGTGTACCTGGGGTATCGGAGGTGTACCTGGGCGTATCGGAGGTGTACCTGGGGTGTCAGAGGTGTACCTGGGGTGTCTGAGTTGTACCTGAGAATGTCAGGGGTGTACCTGGAAGTGTCAGGTGTATACCATGGGTGTCAGATGTGTACCTGGGGTGCTGGTGTACCTGCAGTATCAGAGTGTGCCTGGGAGTGTCAGGGGTGTACCTGGGAGTGTCAGCGGTGTACCTGGGAGTGTCAGCGGTGTGTACCTGCGCGTGTCAGAGGGTGTACCTGGGAGTGTCAGGGATGTACCTGGGAGTGTCAGCGGTGTACCTGGGGTATCAGCCGTGCCTGGGAGTGTCAGAGGTGTACCTGGGGATCAGTGGTGTACCAGGGGTGTCAGATGTGTACCTGGGACTGTCAGAGGTGTTCCTGTGAGTGTCAGGGGTGTACCTGGAAGGTCGGGGTGCCAGGGAGTGTCAGATGTGAACCTGGGGTGTCTGAGGTGTACCTGCAGTGTCAGTGTACCTGGGGTGTCAGGGGTGTACCTGGGAGTGTGCGGTGTACCTGCAGTGTCAGAGGTGTACCTGGGAGTGTCAGGGATGTACAGAGTGCAGCGGTGTACCTGGGAGTATCAGCGGTGTACCTGGGAGTGTCAGGGTGTACCTGGGGTGTCTGAGGGTGTACCTGGGGTGTCAGAGGTGTGCCTGGAAGTGTGGGGTTTGTAGAGTGTCAGGTGTGCCTGGCAGTGTCGTGGTGTACCTGGGGTGTCAGCGGTGTATGGGGTGTCAGAGGTATACTTGGGAGTATCAGAGGTGTACCTGGGAGTGTCAGAGGTGTACCTGGGAGTGTCAGAGGTGTACCTGGGAGTGTCTGGGGTGTACCTGCAGTGTCAGAGGTGTACCTGGGGAGTGTCAGGGGGTGTGCCTGGGCGTCAGCAGTGTACCTGGGAGTGTCAGCGGTGTGCCTGCAGTGTCAGAGGTGTACCTGGGAGTATCAGAGGTGTACCTGGGGTGTCAGCGGTGTGCCTGGGAGTGTCAGGGTGTACCTGGGGTGCCAGGGTGTGTAGGTGTCAGTGGTGTGCCTGGGGTGTCAGAGGTGTACCTGGGAGTGTCAGGGGTGTACCTGGGTTGTCAGGGTGTACCTGGGAGTGTCTGAGGTGTGCCTGGGGTGTCAGTGGTGCACCTGGGGAGTGTCAGTGTACCTGGGTTTGTCTGAGGTGTACCTGGAAGTGCATGGGGTTTATGGAGTGTCAGGTGTACCTGGCAGTGTCAGCGGTGTACCTGGGGTGTCAGCGGTGTACCTGGGAGTGTCAGAGGTATACCTGGGGTATCAGAGGTGTACCTGGGGAGTGTCAAGGTGTGCAGGGTGTCTGAGGTGTACCTGGGGAGTGTCTGGGGTGTACCTGGAAGTGTATGAGGTTTACATTGGAGTGTCAGAGGTGTGCCTGGAGTGTCAGCGGTGTGCCTGGGGAGTGTCAGCGGTGTACCTAGGAGTGTCAGAGGTATACCTGGGGTATCAGGGTGTACCTGGGGTGTCAGAGGTGTACCTGGGGTGTGAGGTGTACCTGCAGTGTCATAGGTGTACCTGGGGTGTCAGGGGTGTACCTGGGAGTGTCAGCGGTGTACCTAGGGTGTCAGCGGTGTGCCTGGGGAGTGTCAGAGGTATTCTGGGAGTATCAGAGGTGTACCTGGTGTCATGGTGTACCTGGGAGTGTCAGAGGTGTACCTGGGAGTGCCAGAGGTGTACCTGGGAGTGTCAGTGGTGTACCTGGGGTGTGAGAGGTGTACCAGGGGTGTCAGGGGTGTACCTGGGATTGTCAGAGGTGTACCTGGGGTGTCTGAGGTGTACCTGGGGAGTGTCAGTGGTGCCTGGGGTGTCAGTGGTGTACCTGGGGTGTCAGAGGTGTACCTGGGAGTGTCGGTGTACCTGGGGTGTCTGAGGTGTACCTGGGAGTATCGAGGTGTACCTGGGCGTATCGGAGGTGTACCTGGGGTGTCAGGGTGTGCCTGGGGGTGTCTGAGGGGTGTACCTGAGAATGTCAGGGGTGTACCTGGAAGTGTCAGGTGGCACTGCGGAGTGTCAGATGTGTACCTGGGAGTGTCTGAGGTGTACCTGGAGTATCAGAGGTACCTGGGAGTGTCAGGGGTGTACCTGGGAGTGTCAGCGGTGTACCTGGGAGTGTCATGGTGTGCCTGCGGTGTCAGAGGTGTACCTGGGAGTGTCAGGGATGTACCTGGGAGGCTGGTGTACCTGGGAGTATCAGCCGTACCTGGGAGGTCAGGAGGTGTACCTGGGAGTGTCAGTGGTGTACCAGGGAGGTCAGATGTGTACCTGGGACTGTCAGAGGTGTTCCTGTGAGTGTCAGGGGTGTACCTGGAAGGGTCAGGGGTGTACCAGGGAGGTCAGATGAACCTGGGAGTGTCTGAGGTGTACCTGCGAGTGTCAGAGGTACCTGGGAGTGTCAGTACCTGGGAGTGTCATGGTACCTGGCAGTATCAGAGGTGTACCTGGGAGTGTCTGGAGGTGTACCTGGGAGTGTCTGTGGTACCTGGAAGTGTCTGAGGTGTACATGGAGTGTCAGAGGGTGTACCTGGCAGTTTCAGCGGTGTACCTGGGGAGTCTGAGCGGTGTACCTGGGAGTGTCAGATGTATACTGGGAGTATCAAGAGGTGTACCCTGGAGCATCAGAGGGTGTACCTGGGGAGTCTGAGGTTTACCTGGGAGTGTCAGTGGTGTACCTGGGAATGTCAGCGGTGTACCTGGGAGTGTCAGCGGTGTCCCTGGAGAGTGTTAAGAGGTACCAGGGAGTGTCTGAGGTGTGACCTGGGAGTGTCTGAGGTGCACCTGGAAGTGTCTTAGGGGCACATGGAGTGTCAGAGGTGTACCTGCCAGTGTCAGGTGAACCTGGGAGTGTCATGGTACCTGGTGTGTCAGAGGTATACCTGGGAGTATCAGAGGTGTACCTGGATGTGTCAGCGGTGTACCTGGGAGTGTCAGAGGTGTACCTGGGCGTGCCAGAGGTACCTGGGAAGGTCAGTGGTGTGCCTGGGAGTGTCAGGTGTGTACCAGGGAGTGTCAGAGGAGTACCTGGGAGTGTCAGGAGGTGTACCTGGAGTATCGGAGGTGTACCTGGCGTATCGGAGGTGTACCTGGGAGTGTCAGAGGTACCTGGGAGTCTGAGGTGTACCTGAGAATGTCAGGGGTGTACCTGGAAGGTCAGGTGTATACCATGGAGTGTCAGATGTGCACTGGGAGTGTCTGAGGTGTACCTGCGAGTATCAGAGGTGTACCTGGGTGTGTCAGGGGTGTACCTGGGAGGTCAGCGGTGTACCTGGGAGTGTCAGCGGTGTACCTGGCGCGTGTCAGAGGTGTACCTGGGAGTGTCAGGATGTACCTGGGAGGTCAGTGGTACCTGGGAGTATCAGCCGTACCTGGGAGGTCAGAGGTGTACCTGGGAGTGTCAGGTGTACCAGGGAGTGTTAGATGTGTACCTGGGACTGTCAGAGGTGTTCCTGGGAGTGTCAGGGGTGTACCTGGAAGGGTCAGGGGTGTACCAGGAGTGTCAGATGTGAACCTGGGAGTGTCAGTGGTGTACCTGGGATTGTCAGAGGTGTACCTGGGAGTGTCTGAGGTGTACCTGGGAGTGTCAGTGCACCTGGGAGTGTCAGTGGTGTACCTGGGTTTGTCTGAGGTGTACCTGGAAGTGTATGAGGTTTACATGGAGTGTCAGAGGTGTACCTGGCAGTGTCAGCGGTGTACCTGCAGAGTGTCAGAGGTGTCCTGGAGTGTCGGGGTGTGCCTGGGAGTGTCAGAGGTATGCCTGGGGTGTCAGGCGTACTTGGGGTATCAGAGGTGTACCTGGGAGTGTCAGAGGTGTACCTGGGAGTGTCAGAGGTGTACCTGGGAGTGTTTGGGGTGTACCTGCAGGTGTCAGAGGTGTGCCTGGGGTGTCAGGGGTGTACCTGGGAGCGTCAGCGGTGTGCCTGGGAGTGGCAGCGGTGTACCTGCGAGTGTCAGAGGTGCTGGGGGTGTCAGGTGTACCTGGGGTGTCAGCGGTGTACCTGGGAGTGTCAGAGGTGTGCCTGGGGTGCCAGAGGTGTACCTGGGAGTGTCAGTGGTGTACCTGGGGTGTCAGAGGGTGTGTGATCAGGGGTGTACCTGGGTTGTCAGAGTGTACCTGGGAGTGTCTGAGGTGTACCTGGAGTGTCAGTGGTGCACCTGGTGTCAGTGTGCCTGGGTTTGTCTGAGGTGTACCTGGAAGTGTATGGGGTTTACATGGGTGTCAGAGGTGTACCTGGCAGTGTCAGCGGTGTACCTGGGAGTGTCAGCAGGTGTACCTAGGAGTGTCAGGGTATACCTGGGAGTGTCAGGGGTGTACCTGGGAGTGTCAAGGTGTGCTGGGAGTGTCTGAGGTGTACCTGGGAGTGTCTGAGGTGTACCTGGAAGTGTGTAAGTTTACATGGAGTGTCAGAGGTGTACCTGGGGTGTCAACGGTGTACCTGGGAGTGTCAGCGGTGTACCTAGGAGTGTCAGAGGTATGCCCGGGAGTATCAGAGGGTGTAGAGTGTCAGATGTAATGAGACAGAATAAACAGAGAAGATATATATATATAGAGGAGAGTATAGAGTATAGGAATGTAAAGATAGGAAACTTGGTAGCGTGGCCTGGATGTTATTTGCAGCGTCACTACGCTTATCTTATCTCGTATGTCCATACATATATCACTTCTTAAAGGGACAACTTTTAAACCTCTTGATACAACTATTTATTAATTCACTCAATGACATGGACACATTAATATCACTATTATATCAGGGGTACTAACACATTATGCTTTACGTTACTTGACACTGACTCTCGGACACCTGAATGAATACACTTCAGTAGGTAACTCACCTAGGACGTTCTGACAAAGACTCACGTCGTGCCTGACGTAGGCCCAGTGAGTGCTGGCTGGGCTGCCTCCTATGGGAAAGTCTGTAGCTGGCGACGCCGTGGGTCAGTCAGGAGTCTCCCTCCCGACCTGGGAGAGGACGTGCGTGACTCTGTAGTGAACCAGTGACGACCCGAACAGAGAGAGATGACAGCAACCAGAATGAGAATCGTAATGGAATCCCGAATGGAATGGAATATGAATGCCCGTGGACGGACTGTAGGGCCTTTATGGGGTCGGCCCAGCCATTCTGACCTCTAACAATTAACACTAAACTGGTTTGATCTGGATAATTGTGTGCAGGTGTGGTCCTGGCCAGGTGTCTTGGCTAGAGTGCGGTTGTAGGTCACCGGCTCGTCATTAGCGGGCAAGTCAAGTCCCTAGGGTCGACCTGAGGTGTGTCAACCTGGAATGCGGTGGTACCACGAGGTCTGTGGTGTACTTGCTGTTATATGTGACATAATTCTGGGCTGTAAGGTTTGGTCTGACAATCACTCATTACACCAGGTACACCTCTGACATTCCCAGGTACACACACTCTGACACTACCAGGTATACCTCTGGGACTCCCAGGTACACCTCCTGACACTGCCAGGTACTCCTGACATTCCTGTTTCACCTCTGACCTCAGGTACACGTCCGACACTCCAGATACACCTCCTGACTCCCTGTGCACACCCCTGACACTCCCAGGTACACCTCTGACCTCCCAGGTAGGGTGCATTCAAGTGTCAGAGTGTACCTGGGAGTATCTGAGGTGTACCTGGGAGTGTCTGAGGCACCTGAGCCGGAGGTGTACCTGGGAGTATCGGAGGTGTACCTGGAGAGGTCAGAGGTACCTGGGAGTGTCATAGGTGTACCTGGGAGTGTCAGAGGTACCTGGAGTGTCAGAGGTGTACCTGGGAGCATCAGAGAAAACTTTGAGCAAGTCAGAGGTACCAGGGAGTGTCAGAGGAGTACCTGGGAGTTCTGACGGTACCTGGCATCGGGAGGTGTACCTGGGAGTGTCAGAGGTGCCTGGAGTGTACCAACGGAGGTGTACCTGGGAGGAGTCCTGGGACACCTGGGAGGCTGGGAGGTGCACCTGGGAGGCCGAGTACCTGGGAGTGTCAGAGGTATTCTGAGAGTGTCAGGAGGTGTACCTGGGAGTGTCAGAGGTGTGCCTGAGAGTGTCAGAGGTGCACTTGGGAGTGTCACAGGTGCACCTGGGAGTGTCTGAGGTGTTACTGGGAGTGTCTGAGCTACCTGGGAGCAGTCTGAGGTACCTGGCAGTGTTGGGGCGGTGTACCTGGGAGCACAGCGGTGTACCTGGGAGCATCATAGGTGTACCTGAAGTGGCAAGGGTGTACCTGGAAGCATCAGAGGTGTACCTGAGAGTGTCATTGGTACCTGGGAGGAAGCAGAGGTGTACCAGGAGGTCAGTGGTGTACCTGGGAGTGTCATAGGTGCACCTGGGAGTGTCAGAGGTGTACCTGGAAGGTCAGGGTTGTACCTGAAGTGTCAGAGGTGTACCTGGGATTGTCTGAGGTGTACCTGGGAGTGTCAGAGGAGTACCTGGGAGAAGGAGGAGCAGTGTACCTGGGAGTGTCAGAGGTACCTGGAGTGTCAGAGCTGTACCTGGGAGTGTCAGAGGTGTACCTGGGAGATCAGAGGGTGTACCTGGGAGTGTCAGAGGTGTACCTGGAGAGCCAGAGGTGTACTGGGAGGCTGGAGGTGTACCTGGGAGTGTCAGAGGTGTACCTGGAAGGTCAGAGGAGTACCTGGGAGAGTCATTGGTGTACCTGGGAGGCCACAGAGGTACCTGGGAGTGTCAGAGGTGTACCAGGAGTGTCAGTGGTGTACCTGGGAGTGTCAGGGTGCACCTGGGAGTGTCAGGGTGTAACTGGGAGTGTCGGAAGTGTACCTGGGAGGTCAGAGGTGTACCTGGGAGTGCTGAGGTGTACCTGGGAGGTCAGGAGGTGTACCTGGGAGTGTCAGAGGTGTACCTGGGAACAGAGGAGTACCTGGGAGAGTCATTGGTGTACCTGGGAGGCCAGAGGTGTACCTGGGAGGCCAGAGGTGTACCAGGGAGGCTGTACCTGGTAGTATCATGGGACCTGGGGAGGTCAGGAGGTGTATCTGAAGTGTCAGAGGTGTACCTGGGAGGCAGAGGTATCCTGGGAGTGTCAGAGGTGTACCAGGAGTGTCAGAGGAGTACCTGGGAGCACGGGAGGTGTACCTGGGAGACGTGGGAGGTGTACCTGGGAATGTCAGGAGGTGTACCTGGGAGGCCAAGGTGTACTGGGAGAGTCAGAGGTGAACCAGGAATCAGTGGAATACCTTGGAGGTCAGAGGTGTACCTGGGAGAGTGAGGTGCACCTGGGAGCAAGTCAGAGGTACCTGGAGTGTCAGAGGTGTACCTGGGAGTGTCAGAGGCAGCCTCGAGAGTGTCAGAGGTGTACCTGGGAGTGTCAGAGGTGTACCTGGGAGGTCAGAGGTACCTGGAAGTGCTGGTAGTGTGTACTGGGGAGAGCTGGCTGGTACCTGGGAGTGTCATTGGTGTACCTGGGAAAGAGAGGTGTACTGAAGCCAGGTGTACCTGGAAGTGTCAGAGTACCTGGGAGGCCAGAGGGCACCTGGAGCAAGCTGAGGTGTACCTGGGATTGCTGGGGTGAACCTGGGAGAAGTCAGGGTGTGCTCAGAAGTCAGAGGTGTACCTGGGAGTGTCTGGTGTACCTGGGAGGTAGGGGAGAACCAGGAGCGTAATAGGTGACCTGGGAGGTAGGAGGTACCACAGGGAGTGCCTGAGGTGAACCAGGGGAGGCTGAGGTGAAACTAGGGAGGCCAGAACTGTACCTGGGAGTATCGGAGGTGTACCTGGGAGAATCGGAGGTGTACCTGGGAGTGTCAGAGGCACCTGGTAGCATCCGAGGTGTACCTGGGGAGCAACAGAGGTGTACCTGGAAGCACAGAGGTATACCTGGGAGTATCAGAGGTGTACCTGGGAGGTCTGGAGGTGTACCTGGGAGCACCGGAGGTGTACCTGGGAGCACGAGGTGTACCTGGGAGAAGCCAGGAGGTGTACCTGGGAGCACGGAGGTACCTGGGAGAGGTACCAGTATCATTGGTGTATTGAGAGTGTCAGAGGTGTACCTGGGAGTACAGAGAAATACCAGGGAGACCAGAGGAGTACCTGGGAGACGGACGTGCATGGGGGAGTACGGAGGTACCTGGGAGGCCAGAGGTACCTGGGAGTCAAAGGTACTAGGGAGTGTCAGAGGTAACCTGGAGTGTCAGAGGTGTACCTGGGAGTGTGATAGGTGTACCTGGGAGTGTCAGGAGGTGTACCTGGGAGGCCAGAGGTGCACCTGGAGTGTCAGAGGCATACCTGGGAGAGGTCAGAGGTGTACCTGGGAGTGTCAGGAGAGGTGTACCTGGGAGGTCAGAGGTGCACCTGGGAGTTTCACAGGTGCACCTGGGAGTGTCTGAGGTGTTACTGGGAGTGTCAGAGCTGTACCTGGGAGTGTTCCTGAGGTGTACCTGGCAGTGCTGGAAGCGGTGTACCTGGGAGGCAGAGGCATACCTGGGAGTATCATTGGTGTACCGGAAGTGGCAAGGGTGTACCTGGGAAGTATCAGAGGTGTACCTGAGTGTCATTGTGTACCTGGGAGTGTCAGAGGTGTACCAGGAGTGTCAGAGGTGTATCTGGAAGTGCCAGTGGGAATGGCCTGGGAGCAAGCAGAGGTGTACCTGGGAGGAGAGGTGTACCTGGGAGTGTCAGAGGTGACCTGGGAGGTCAGAGGTAACTGGGAGTGTCAGAGGTATCCTGAGAGTGTCAGAGGCAACGGGAGGTCAGAGGTGTGCCTGGAGTGTCAGAGTGTGCACTTGGGAGTGTCAAGCAGGTGCACCTGGGAGTGTCTGAGGTGTTACTGGGAGTGTCAGAGCTGTACCTGGGAGTGCCGAGGTGTACCTGGGAGTGTCAGCGGTGTACCTGGGAGCATCAAGGTGTACCTGGGAGTGTCATTGGTGTACCTGGAAGTGTCAAGGGTGTACCTGGAAGTATCAGAGGTGTACCTGAGTGGTGTCAGGTACCTAGGAGTGTCAAAAGGGTACCAGGGAGGCTGCAGTGGTGTACTGGGAGTGTCGGAGGTGTACCTGGGAGTGTCAGAGGTACCTGGGAGTGTTGAGATTGTACCTGGAAGTGTCAGAGGTGTAACGGGATTGTCTGAGGGTACCTGGGAGTGTCAGAGGAACACCTGGGAGTGTCAGAGGTATACCAGGCGTGTCAGAGGTGTACCTGGGAGTGTCAGAGGTGCACTGGATGTCAGGAGGCACCTGGAGTGTCAGAGGTAACCTGGGCGTATCAGAGGTGCACCTGGGGAGGCAGAGGTGTACCTGGGAGGTCAGAGGTGCACCTGGGAGGTCAGAGGTGTACCTGGGAGTGTCAGAGGTGTACCTGGAAGTGTCAGAGGAGCACCTGGGAGAGTCATTGGTGTACCTGGGAGGCTGGCTGGTGTACCTGGGAGTGCCAGAGGTGTACCCAGGGAGTGCTGGGTGGTGTACCTGGGAGTGTCAGGGGTGTACCTGGGAGGTGCGGGGTGTAACTGGGAGGTCGGAAGTGTAACTGGGAGTTTCAGAGGTGTACCTGGGAGGTCAGAGGTGTACCTGGGAGGCCACAGAGCAGTACCTGGGAGAGCCATGGTGTACCTGGGAGTGCCAGAGGTGTATGTGAAGGCCAGAGGTGTACCTGGGAGCATCAGAGGTGTACCTGGGAGGCCAGGGTGTACCTGGGAGTGTCAGTAACTGGGAGATGCCAGAAGTGCACCTGGGAGCATGGGAGGTGTACCTGGGAGCAAGCCAGAGGTGTACCTGGGAGTTTCAGAGGCACCTGGGAGGTCAGAGGTGGTACTGGGAGGCCAGAGTAGTACCTGTGAGTGTTAGGAGGTGTAACTGGGAGTGTCTGAGGTACCTGGAGATGTCAGAGGAGAACCAGGGCAAGAGGTGAATGGGAGCATCAGAGGTGTACCAGGAGCATGAGAAACTAGGGAATGTCAGAGGTGAACAGGGAGTGTCTGAGGTGTACCTGGGAGTACCGGAGGTGTACCTGGGAGAGTGGGAGGTAACGGGAGGCCAGAGGTGTACCTGGTAGCAGCTGGTGTACTGGGAGGTTGGGAGGTGTATTCAGCTGAGAGGTGTACTGGGAAAGAGGTGTATCTGGGAGTGTCAGAGGTGACCAGGAGTGTCAGAGGAGTACCTGGGAGCACGGGAGGTACCTGGGAGCATCGGAGGTGTACCTGGGGAATGTCAGAGGTACCGAGTGTCAAGGCACCAGGGAGTGTCAGAGGTGAACCAGGGAATGTCAGTGGAATACCTGGGAGGCCAGAGGTGTACCTGGGAGAGGACAGGTGTACCTGGGAGCTCAGGAGGTGTACCTGGGAGAGTGACAGGTGTACCTGGGAGTGTCAGAGGTGTACCTGGGAGTCTCGGAGGTGTGACCTGGGAGCATGCCAGGAGGTGCCCTGGAGGTCAGAGGTGTACCTGGGAGGCTCGGAGGTACCTGGGAGGTCAGAGGTACCTGGAAGTGTCAGAGGAAGGGAGAGCTGTGGTGCACATTGGGGAGGCCAGGCTGGTGTACCTGGGAGTGTGGGAGAGGTGTACCTGGAAGTGTCAGGGGTGTACCTGGAAGGCCAGAGTACCTGGAAGTGTCAGAGGTGTACCTGGGAGGCTGAGGTGCACCTGGGATTGCTGGGTGGTGTACCTGGGAGTGTCAGGGTGCTCAGTGTCAGAGATGTACCTGGGAGGTCTGAGGTGTACCTGGGAGTGGCAGGAGAACCAGGAGCACACAGGTGTACCTGGAGTGTGAGAGGTACCAGGGAGTGTCTGAGGTGAACCAGGAGAGCCAGAGGTGAACCAGGGAGGCCTGAAGCGGCACCTGGGAGGACGGGAGGTGTACCTGGGAGCACGGAGGTGTACCTGGGAGGACAGAGGCACCAGAGACATTGGTGTACCTGGGAGCATCAGAGGTGTACTCTGGAAGTGCCAGAGGCATACCTGGGAGCATCTGAGGTACCTGGGAGTGTCTGGGGTGTACCTGGAGTACCTGGAGGTACTCTGGGAGCACGGGAGGTGCACTGGGAGTGCCAGAGGTGTACCTGTAGCATCATTGGTGTACCTGGAAGTGTTGGAGAGGTGTATCGGGAAGTGTCAGAGGTGTACCTGGAGTATCAGAGGTACCTGGAGTGTCAGAGGTGTACCAGGGAGTGTCAGAGGAGAACCTGGGAGACCGGACGTGTACCTGGGAGCAATGGAGGTGTACCTGGGAGTGTCAGAGGTGTACCTGGGAGGCCAAGGTGTACCAGGAGGCAGAGGTGAACCTGGGAGGTCAGAGGTGTACCTGGGAGGTGAGGTGTACCTGGGAGGTCAGAGGTGTGCCTGGGAGTGCCAGAGGTGCACATGGGAGTGTCAGGAGGATTCTGAGAGTGTTGAGAGGTGTACCGGGAGGTCAGAGGTGTGCCTGGGAGGTCAGAGGTGCACTTGGGGAGCAGTCAGAGGTGCACATGGGAGCAAGGTCTGAGGTGTTACTGGGAGGTCTGAGCGCACGGGAGCGTCTGAGGTGTACCTGGCAGTGTCAGCGGTGCACCTGGGAGCAAGCCAAGGTGGGCCTGGGAGTATCAGAGTACCTGGAAGTGGCAAGGTGTACCTGGAAGTATCAGAGGTGTACCTGAGTGTGTCATTGGTGTACCTGGGAGTGTCAGAGGTGTACCACAGGGAGCAGTCAGAGGTGTATCTGGAAGTGTCAGTGAATACCTGGGAGTGTCAGAGGTACCTGGGAGTGTGATAGGTGTACCTGGGAGTCTCAGAGGTACCTGGGAGTGTCAGAGGTACCTGGGAGTGTCAAAGGTGTCTAAGAGTGTCAGAGGTGTACCTGGGAGTGTCAGAGGTGCCTGGGAGGTCAGAGGTGCACTTGGAGTGTCACAGGTGCACCTGGGAGTGTCTGGAGGTGTTACTGGGAGTGTCTGATGCCATCTGGGAGTGTCTGAGGTGTACCTGGCAGAGTCAGGCGGTACCTGGGAGTGACAGCAGTGGTACCTGGGAGTATCATTGGTGTACCTGGAAGTGGCAAGGGTGTACTGGAAGCATCAGAGGTGTACCTGAGTGTGTCAGAGGTGTACCTGGAAGTGTCAGGGGTGTACCTGGAAGTGTCAGAGGTGTACCTGCTTGTCTGGAGGTGTACCTGGGATTGTAAGGTGTGTACCTGGGAGTGTAAGGGGTGTAACTGGGAGTGTCAGGGTGTACCTGGGAGTGACAAGGTGTACCTGGGAGGTCAGAGGCCTGGGAGTGTCTGAGGTACCTGGGAGTGTCTGAGGTGTACCTGGAAGTGTCTGAGGTGCACATGGGAATGTCAGAGGTGTATCTTGCAGTGTCGGTGCACTGGGAGGTTAGGAGGTGTACCTGGGAGTGTCAGAGGAATACCTGGGAGTGTCAGAGGTATACCTGGGCGTATCAGAGGTACCTGGGAGGTCAGAGGTGTACCGGAGTGTCAGAGGTATAGCTGGGAGTGTCAGGAGGTATACCTGGGCGTATCAGAGGTGTACCTGGGAGTGTCAGAGGTGTACCTGGGAGTCAGAGGTGTACCTGGGAGTGTCAAGAGGTGTACCTGGGAGTGTCAGAGGTGTACCTGGAAGTGTCAAAGGAGTACCTTGGAGAGTCATTGGTGCACCTGGGAGGTCATTGGTACCTGGGAGTGGCAGAGAGGTGGTACCAGGAGTGTCAGTGGTGTACCTGGGAGTGTCATTGGTGTACCTGGGAGGTCAGAGGCACCTGAAATGTCAGGGGTGTACCTGGAAGTGTCAGGGATTACCTGGAAGTGTCAGAGGTGTACCTGGGAGTGCCTGGGGTGTACCTGAGCTATTGTCAGAGGTGTACCGGGAGTGTCAGGGGTGTACCTGGAGTGTCAGTACCTGGAAGTGTCAGAGGTGTACCTGGGGGTGTCAGAGGTGTACCAGGGTGTCAGTGGTGTACCTGGGTGTCATTGGTGTGCCTGGGAGTGTCTGAGGTGTACCGGGGATTGTCAGAGGTGTACCTGGGGTGTCAGGAGGTGTATCTGGGTGTCAGAGGTGTACCAAGGAGTCCCAGAGGAGTACCTGGGGAGTATCAGGTGTGCCTGGGGAGTATCAGGGTGTGCCTGGGAATGTCAGAGGTGTACCTGGGAGTGTCAAAGGTGTACCAGGGAGAGTCAGAGAGGTGAACCAGGAATATCAGTGGAATACCTGGGAGTGTCAGAGGTGTACCTGGGAGAGTGATAGGTGTGCCGGGAGTGTCAGAGGTGTGCCTGGGAGAGTCATTGGTGTACCTGGGAGTGTGAGAGGTGTACCTGGAAGTGTCAGGGGTGTACCTGAGGTGTCAGGGGGTCCCTGGAGTGTCAGAGGTGTACCTGGGAGTTGGAAGTGTACCTGGGATTGTCAGTGGTGTGCCTGGGGTGTCAGGGTGTGCCTGGCAGTGTCAGAGATGTACCTGGGTGTGTCTGAGGTGTACCTGGGGTGGAGGGAGAACCAGGGGAGCATAATGGGTGTGCCTGGGGTGTCAGGAGTGTGCCAGGGAGTGTCTGAGGTGAACCAGGGAGTGTCAGAGGTGAACCAGGGTGTCAAGGTGTACCTGGGAGTATCGGAGGTGTGCCTGGGAGTATCGGAGGTGTACCTGAGAGTGTCAGAGGTGTGCAGGTAGCATCCTTGGTGGACCTGGGAGTATCAGAGGTGTATCTGGAAGTGTCAGAGGTATACAGGAGTATCTGAGGTGTGCCTGGGGAGTGTCTGGGGTGTGCAGGTGCCGGGTGTGCCTGGGAGTACCTCAGAGGTGTACCTGGGAGTGTCAGAGGTGTACCTGGTAGTATCATTGGTGTACCTGGGAGGTCAGAGGTGTATCTGGAGAGTGTCAGAGGTGTACCTGGGAGTATCAGAGGTGTGCCTGGGAGTGTCAGAGGTGTACCAGGGAGTGTCAGGGAGAGAACCTGGGAGTATCGGACGTGTACACAGGAGTATCAGAGGTGTACCTGGGAGTGTCAGAGGTGTACCTGGGAGTGTCAAAGGTGTACCAGAGTGTCAGAGGTAGAAACCGGTGCCAGGAATGTGCCCGGAAGTGTGATAGGTGTACCCGCAGGATTGTAGAGGTGTACCTGGAGTGTCAGGGTGTACATGGGAGTGTCAGAGGTATTCTGAGGTGTCAGAGGTGTACCTGCAAGGTCCAGAGGTGTGCCTGGGAGTGTCAGAGGCACTTGGGAGTGTCCAGGTGCACATGGGAGTGTCTGAGGGTGTTACGAGTGCCTGAGCTTTGCCTGGGAGTGTCTGGAGGTGTACCTGGCAGTGTCAGCGTGTACCTGGGAGTCATCGGTGTGCCTGGGAGTATCATTGGTGTACCTGGAAGTGGCAGGGTGTACCTGGAAGTATCAGGGTGTACCTGAGTGTGTCATTGGTGTACCTGGGGTGTCAGAGGTGTACCAGGGAGTGTCAGAGGTGTATCTGGAGTGTCGGTGGAATACCTGGGAGTGTCAGAGGTACCTGGGAGTGTGATGGTGTATGAGTGTCAGGAGGTGCACCTGGGGTGTCAGAGGTGTGCAAGTGTCAGGAGGTGTTCCTAAGAGTGTCAGAGGTGTACCTGGGGTGTCAGAGGTGTGCCTGGGAGTGTCAGAGGTGCACTTGGGAGTGTACAGGTGCCTGGGAGTGTCTGGTGTTACTGGGAGTGTCCGAGCTGCAGGGGTGTCTGAGGTGTGCCTGGCAGTGTCAGCGGTGTACCTGGGAGTGACAGCGGTGTACCTGGGAGCATCATTGGTGTACCTGGAAGTGGCAAGGTGTGCCTGGAAGCATCAGAGGTGTACCTGAGTGTGTCAGAGGTGTACCTGGAAGTGTCGGGGTGTACCCGGAAGTGTCAGAGGTGTGCCTGGGATTGTCAAGAGGTGTACCTGGGATTGTAAGAGGTGTGCCTGGAGTGTAAGGGGTGTAACTGGGGTGTCAGGGGTGTACCTGGAGTGACAGCGGTGTGCCTGGGAGTGTCAGAGGTGTGCAAGGTGTCTGGGGTGTGCCTGGGGGTGTCTGGGGTGTACCTGGGTGTCTGGGGTGTACATGGAATGTCAGGGTGTATCTTGCAGTGTCATCGGTGTGCCTGGGAGTGTCAGAGGTGTACCTGGGGTGTCAGAGGAATGCCTGGAAGTGTCAGAGGTATGCCTGGGCGTATCAGAGGTGTACCTGGGGTGTCAGAGGTGTACCTAGGGAGTGTCAGAGGTATACCTGGAAGTGTCAGAGGCGTATACCTGGGCGTATCAGAGGTGTACTGAGGGTGTCAGAGAGTGTACCAAGTGTCAGAGGATGTACCTGGGAGTGTCAGAGGTGTGCCTGGGGTGTGGTGTACCTGGAGTGTCAAGGTGCCTGGAGGTCATTGGTGTACATAGGTGTCATTGGTGTGACTGGGGTGTCAAGGGTGTCCAGGGGTGTCAGTGGTGTACCTGGGAGTGTCATTGGTGTGCCTGGGAGTGTCAGAGGTGTGCCTGGAAGTGTCAGGGGTGTGCCTGGAAGTGTCAGGGAGTACCTGGAGTGTCAGAGGTGTGCAAGGGTGCCTGAGGTCTGGTGTGTCAGATGTGCCTGGGGTGTCAGGGGTGTGCTTGGAAGTGTCAGGGGGTACCTGGAAGTGTCAGAAGTGTGCCTGGGAGTGTCAGAGGTGTGCCAGGGTGTCCAGTGGTGTGCCTGGGAGTGTCTTGGTGTGCCTGGGGGTGTCTAAAGGGTGTACAGAGTTGTCAGGAGGTGTGCCTGGGGAGTGTCAGGGTGTGGCTGGGGTGTCAGTTGTGCCTGGGGTGACAGCAGTGCCAATCCAGGAGTGTCAGCGGTGTGCACTGGGAGTCAGAGGTGCAGGGGTGTGCGGTGTGTAGGTGCCAGAGAGCACTTGGGAGTGTCCAGGTGCCTGGGAGTGTCTGGTGTGCCTGGGGTGTCAGAGGTGTGCCTGGGAGTGTCAGAGGTGCACTTGGGAGAGTCACAGGTGCACCTGGAGTGTCTAGGTGTGCCTGGGGTGTCTGAGCTGTACCAGGTGTCAGAGGTGTGCCTGGGAGTGTCAAGAGGTGTGCCAAGTGTCAGAGGTGTTCTGAGGTGTCAGAGTGTGCCTGGGATTGTCAGAGTGTACATAGGTGCCAAGGTGTACCTGGAGTGTCAGAGGTGTGCCTGGGGAGTAATTGAGGGTGTAGCTGGGGAGTGTCAGAGGTGTGCCAGGGGTGTCCAGTGGTGTACCTGGGGTGTCTGAGGTGTGCCTGGGGTGTCTGGGGTGTGCCTGGAGTGTCTGAGGTGTGCATGGGTGTCAGGGGTGTATCTGGCAGTGTCAGCGGTGTACCTGGGAGTGTCAGCGGTGTACCTTAGGTGTCAGAGGTGTACAGTGTCAGAGGTGTGCCTGGGAGTGTCAGGGTGCACTTGGGGAGTGTCACCAGGTGCCTGGGGTGTCTGAGCTGTGCTGGGAGTGTCTGAGGTGTACCTGGCAGGCCTGCAAAGTGTACCTCGCAGTGTCAGAGGAGTGCACCAGAGTGTCAGGGGGTGTGCCTGAGATGTCAGGAGGTTTGCCAAGGGTGTCAGAGGTGTGCCTGGGATTGTCTGGGGTGTGCCTGGAGTATCACATGTGTACATGGAATGTCAGGGGTGTACATGGTTGTCAGGGTGTATCTTGCATTGTCATCGGTGTACTGGGAGTGTCATCAGTGTACCTGGGGAGTGTCAGAGGTATACCTGGGAGTCTCAGAGGTATCCTGGGCGTGAAGGTGTACCTGGGAGTGTCAGAGGTGTATCTGGAGTGTCAGAATTGTACCTGAAGTGTCAGAGGTGTACCTGGGAGTGTCAGAGGTGTTCTGAAGTGTCAGAATTTTTACTGGCATTGTCAGAAGGTGTGCCTGGGAGTGTCAAGGTGTGCCTGGAAGTGTCAGAGG